>NC_051222.1:17912693-18160193 GCF_015220715.1 Pygocentrus nattereri
CATCTTCTCAGATCAGATCTTTGGTGGTAGGGTCAAAAAACAAATAATGAGCAAATAGT
Organism: Pygocentrus nattereri; assembly: GCF_015220715.1. Lineage (NCBI taxonomy): Eukaryota > Metazoa > Chordata > Actinopteri > Characiformes > Serrasalmidae > Pygocentrus > Pygocentrus nattereri. The sequence continues at coordinate 17,912,753 of NC_051222.1, forward strand.
GGCATTTATTTTGTGACTTTGGCTAATAGAAAGTATCAGTTATGTGCTTGTTTGTTTCTTATGTCTATTTAACCCACACAATGTGATGTGTGGCAAATAAAAATCAGCCAAAAAATGTCCATCAGCTTCTTTGGCTGTAAATTCATCGGCATCAAAATCAATCATACAAATTCATGATTGGTGCAGCCCTATTCAGCCCTCCAGTAAACCCTATGTTTTGAAGACTTTGTGTCAGAGGCTAGTAGTGCTCCAATGGGAGAGCATTCTGAGGCATAAATTGAACAGATCACACAGCAGTCACATTTTGCCTGAATAACTTTAGTCTGGTCAAACAGTGAGCAGAGTTCACATGCCTGAAACTTCTCAAAAAAGGGAAAAAAATACATTTTCGAGTAAAGATATTTGGAGGTTTTAGAAAATATCTTCAAGAAAGATTCAGAACATGCTTCACTCATTGCCATCAAACCCTCATACATCATCACACTTCAATGCACTTAAGCTGTATCCACCAATTTACGCCTGGTAAGCAGATGCTGATGCTTTGTGAGCACAGTTATCCAGCTTTTGCAATGAGCAAGGGCAAATCATGTAATGTGAGACAAAAAGAAATGTATGTTTCCATGACTACAGGTACACAGTGGCGCGTGTATAGCCGGATATGTACTAGGGTCTCCATGACAACCACAGCGCCACAAACACACATCACTGGCCGTCAGCGACTGTGGCATAAGGACCAGCAGCAGAAAAGGACAGGTCACACAATTAGAGGGGCTAAAATTGTACACCATGCAGTGACATTGAATGTCCTCTTTTTTTGTCTGTGTCATATACAGCAATTGCATTTGTTTACATTGCTTGGTTACGTGGAGCTCGAGCAGCTTGTGTTTGAAAGAAAAGGGAAATGAGATTCTGAATCACATCTTGTTGAGTCACTTTTGTTCTTGAATATGTGATTCACTGGAAAATCTTATTTACAGTGCTCCCTGTACCTCAAATGTGGTCTATCAACCAAATGTTGAGAAGGCTTATGTAGCTAAAAATGGGAATCTATGTCAACTAAAAAGCTATGCTGTGACTGAAATCCATTCCTGCTCCCTCATTAGTGCTGCACTATATAGGGATACACTATTTTGTTTACTACACAGCAATAAAAATGCCTGAATCATTAAAGGGGGGGGGGGGGGGGTTTACAAAATATGACTAGACTACTTATTCAATTAGAGGTGGGCCATATGATATTGCTATGATACATTTTATCTTGATAAAACAATATATAGTGGATATTATCAGTACTTAAACAACACTCAACAACCACAAGTTTTAGTGCATTTAGTGCAGTGCAGCACATGAAATGGTAAATCAAAATCAATGTACCGCAATTTTTTGATGGCAGTTTGTAATTGTGGCTCAACTACTGTATTGTCTTTTTTAAAATATCATGATATGTGTCATGTATTGTGAAAATGTCTTTATGTATTGTGTTTTTATCATTTCACCCTTTCAGTGTTAATGGTATATGATGAGTCGCAGTAAACATGCAAAAACATCAGAGTCTTTGTGTTTAACTGTACAGAGCTATTGATCTTTTTCAGTGGAGAGACAAGAAAGTTTACTAAATTGGTTTTCATTGGCTCAGTAGCCAACCATTCCTAATGTTGCATAGTAGCGATAGTAATTGGCATACATTCAAATGATGTGGTGATCTACAGTGTTCAGTAGAAACAGATTGTAGTGCCCTCTAAATCCCTCTGGAATTCTATTTAACAATTCACACACTGAAACAAAAATGAAAGCCGTATGTAATAGTGCCATAATCCATTTCAATCATGGCCATTGATTTTTATTATATTACCCTGATGGCTGTAGTGCACAACATGGGTGTAACAGTACGTGTATGCATCCAAAAACATCAGGGTATGGACATATCTATGTCCACATATCTATGTCCATACTTACATACATATATGGTTCAAGTCTTTTGAGGGATCCGGTCTGTCGAGGGTTCACAACTGCAGCAGCATCATAACTCCTCAACCCCGATCAGCTGTGAGGCTGAAATCTAAGGTGTTTGAACAGTGAGTGAGAGTTGAGGAAGGCAGATATTGATGTAAATAAAAAGAGAGAGGATTTAAAAGAAAAACACAAGCTGAGGTTAAACGAATGAAGAGAGATTCCACAGCCTGCGTTTTTTTGTGCCTGTGAAGAGATTTAGTTCAAAGCCTTAGAAATTTTTGTTTTCTCTGCTCTTAAGTACAAAATCACAACTGAAGTTGAACCATCACTGTACAAATGATTTAATGTGAGCGACTTTACCTGTTGAGTCTGAATGGTACAGGCTCTACCAGCTACCTGAGGGAGGACTATATGACACTATAACTTGCACTACTGTCTGTTCAGAATAAATGAAAAGAAACCTAGTCTTATGCATTTGAGTGTTTTTGTTGCTTTTTTCCCATATTGTACTGAACTCATACTGACCTGTGATGTCACACTCCTAGTGCAAAACTAATGAACTGAAGTGAACTTCAGACATTACACATATCTTGGTGGACTGACCTACATTTATGGTAAGAGGAAAATAACGAAAGCAGGCTTTTTTTTTTATTTTACCCGACAATATGTTTGTATTTTTGTTTTATAATGACTGAGCAAGTTATGGATGTGCATTTGTTTTTCTGAAAGAAAGAACATCTTTTATATTTTGGATTTGTTTGTACTTGTATTTTAGTAAATATAATTAATTCCATAACTAGCTAAAATGTAATGTATACACATTAATACAGTTTAGCAAAACAACAACAGCAACTACACTTCTAAGATTCAGTTTTGACCCACCCTCATAATCCTTTTTCACAAATCCCATTTCCCAAATGAAGCTATTTTGACACTGCAGATACCTTTGTCTGGAACGCTATAAAGGTTTTCACCTAACTAGACTGTGGTAACATGTTCCTAGCATTGTACTGCATGTGTGTAGCAACGTAAATCTCCACTTGCTCCATATCACAGCAAGTTTCGCTGTAATAAACACAGCCCAGATTAGAGAAGGGCTGTTATTGTTTTGAAGCTCTGAAGTTTCCACATTCTTCACATTCACTTTTATCTAACTTTAGGCCCACGTAGCACATGTCCAACACCCTGCCTAAAATATGAGAGGCACAACAGATTGTGGTATGACGCAAAGGACTTTTTTCTTGTCTTAATTGAATTACAGCCATGGTGAATGCGCAACACACATACACATGCATTCTCAGTGCTAATAGAAGGCATTCACAGTGTCTAAATGAGAGGAACACCATATCAATCTGAAACAAAACGAGTCTTGTCCAGTTGGAGGGACGTGACTGCAGGAGAGAAGAATGCTTCCCTGGTGTGGAACAAAAGATCATGCCCTCTAACTGGGAACAATGAAGGGATCAATGAATCAATGATGGGGTTCATTTATGGAACAAAGGGCAGGGATAAATACTTCTAATCAATCTGCGTGTGTGCATGACTATTGGAGACCGTTACAGTCATGTGTAAGGACAATATATAAAATACAGCTGAAGAAAAAGTAGCTAAAGAAATATGTTAATTACAAATTTATATTAATAATAACTGTAATACTCAAAAATGATAAAGAAATCAGCAAATTTATTTATTAAGTGGAGTACCCTAATATACAATTCCATTCAGAAGTCTTCAAACATCTGATATCTATATATTGACAACATATGATTGTGAAAATCTTACAGATATTTTTATCCAAAGGCTACAGGACACCTGCTTCTGAAACAAATAGGAAATTGTAGGGATGCTACATGATATCAGGGTAATTTGTTATTAGCAGATAACAGCTTTATTTTAAAAAAATCTGTAAAAGATAGATACACTAGTACTATCCACAACACATACACAAGTACTGGGACACCTACAAATCCCATTCTAAATCCATATGCATTAATATGGAGTTGTTCCCCCCTTTGCAGCTATAACAGCTTCCATTGTTCTGGGAAGCTTTCTACAAGATTTTGGAGTGTGTCTGTGGGAAATTCTGCCCATTCATCCAGAAGAACATTTGTCAGGTTAGCCCCCGACATTGGCTGAGAGAGCCTGGCTCACAATCTCTGTTCTAGTTCATCCCCAAGGTGTTTGTTGGGGATGAGCTCAGGGCTCTGTGTGAGCCAGTCGTTCTTCCACACCAAGCTCACCCAAACATGCCTTTATGGACCTTGCTTTGTGCACTGGGGCACATTCATGCTGGAACAGAAAAGGGCCCCAAACTGTTCTGAAATCTGCCCATCTTTCACATCTTACAGCAACTTCACTGGCTTGTATCCAATTCAAAATACATATCATTACATGTAAATCACTTCATAGACTTGCAGCTCACTACCTCTCTGACCTTCTAGCCTTCAAAGCAAGTTCACTCAACTTAGATCTTCTGATACAGGCCTTCTTAGCATCCCACTCACAAAACTACGGTTGGAAGGTGATTATAATCACTGGGACTTTCCTAGAAATTTATTTTTAAGGCAATTATCTATCAATTTACAGAGCTCGCAAATAACAGAACCATCTTATGCTGGCCCTACTGTCTGATATCGAATTTCATCCCTGGCCCCAAGCACGTTTAGCTGACCAAGAACATAGCATGAGCGACTTTTCAAAAACATGTGGTGGCGTTTCACATGCATGCGTTAACTTTTACCCTCCCAGCCTGGTAGAATCATGTGATAGGGGGAGACCAACCTAATGAGTGAATTAAACAGGGGGTATGAAATGATTTCCAAAACAAAGATTTAAAACTTCTATATTTGTTTAAAAGCCCAGGCCATCAATGACAACTCCTCATTAAGCTGCTTGAGAGAATGTCAATTTTGCAAATCTGTATCAGGAATGAGCTGCAGTTTTGAGACATCTTAAGATTTTTGTCACTATTTTATAGTTTGTCAGTTATTTTATAGTTTTGATGTCTTTGCTGTCATTTTAAAATGTGGAAACTGTAAAAATAAGCAAAACACTTCAATGAGCAAATGGGTCCAAACTTTTGATTTCTAATGTCTGAACAACTAAGAACACTGGGCCTCATTCACCAATATCTTCATAAGTTTGTTCTTAAATTTGTTCTTGAGAAAGTTCCTTAGAAAAAGTCTACGTCAGATTCTTGAGTTGTTCTTAAACCACAGAACTGTTCGCACCTTTGTGCTCTTGAGTGTGTGTAGATTCTGTTCTTACCTAACAAACTGCAAAATAAGAAAACACTGGTGAATGTCAGAATCTACGTAAAAACTGTGTAAGTAGATTTTTAAAAAGAAGTTTCTGCTTAACAACGGTGGGTGAATGAGGCTCTTGCTATGCTTGCTATCTATGAAACACAAACATTTGCCTGCTTTACATGTCATAGCATTCTGCTGTAAGGATTGTCCACCAAATAATTGCAATCAGACACTGAAAATGATATTTTAACAGGTTGTGCAAGCAGAACCTAAGCGTAGAAGGCTGAAGGTTGACACTCAGCCAAAGCCGATATGACAAATCATGTTCTCCAGAATTCTCTGCAAAGATAAATGCTTGTGTCACAGAAACATCTGCTCTGTGCACAAACATGTCTGCTCACAGAATTCTCAGAGGAGGATATCATACACATGCATCTGTGTCTGTGAGGTGAGATGCTCCAAGCAGAACTGGAGGAGAGCCCTCCCACTTTTTTTCATCAGGATACTGATTGGTAATCTGGAGAATATTTATACAGCACAAAAGAGATATCTCAGTCTAGTTTTGGCCGTTCCATTTTCTTTCTCTTCAGGTGGTAACGTCTCAGACAGCTTGTGTGTCCGGCTGGAACGCTGCTGGTGTTAACATCTGGTGGCAATTATGGATACTGGCAGCACTCACTGGCCTGTCAGAGAGGGAAGATTAATGCCCCTTCCACCTGCTGCTGCTGATCCATTGCCCCGTTGATGTTTGATTGGTGGAAGAATGGGGCGGGCAGGATGAAGTCAACAGCAACAAAGCAAAAGTAATCTGGACAATAACATGACGATGTAAGACGCAGTGATAAGAAACACTGCTTGGCAAAAAGAACTGAAAGGGGCTTGACAGAATTGGAGAACATAAGGAACTGATACTTAACTAAATTAAACTATGAAAACAAGGCTAAACCACTTTATTGTGCTAAATGTAGTTGTGTAATTGAAAGAGTTGGGGAAAGTATGTAGTGGCATATAACACAGGCCACAAAGTAACTGTTTTTTCTAATAAGGAAAGTGAGTTTAGGAAGTTTAAAGCATCTAACGCATCAAAGTCTGGAAGCAGTCATTGCACCTGCAGGCCATCACCACAAAGATCCAAACAGCTCCACGGCTACACACAGTGGCTAAGATGGTGTTACTGTTGCATAATATGGTGCATTACATAATTTCTGAAAGCTTTTGTGGTGCCAATTTTTTTGTGCATGCTCATGATACCATTCCAGAATAGTATCACAAAATAAGATCACAATAGCTTGAGCAAAACTAGCTACAAAGTTACACTAAAGCATTTATCCTGGTTTTGATCATGTATTAAAACCTAAAGCTTGTGTACTGAATAAGAATTGGAATCGGCAGAGTTTTGCTCCAAACAAGCAGCTGGCGAACAGTTGATTTATTGCTTCTATTTGGGCCAATCTGTGTTGCAATTTGTCCTCCCACAGTCCAAAGACATACAGTCAGGCCAATTGGACATGCTAAACTTCCCCTAGGTGTGAGTGAATGTATATATATATATATATCTCTGTCTGCCCTTTGATGGACTGGCGACCTGTCCAGGGTGTATCCTGCCTTCTGTCGGATAACAGTTAGGCTCCAGCACCCCCCGCGACCCAGAAGTAGAAGCGGCTTAGAAGGTGTGTGTGTTGCAATTTTATGATGTAAGTTATATGAGGCCCTGAATAGCATCGGTATGTGTAAAAACATTTGGCAGTTATGACATATAAAATGTTGATGAACGTGAGAATCTCGTTCTAGTTTTTTTTTTTAATCAAGAGAGCTAATGAAAAAAAGAAGTCATAAGCAGAAAGTTCATGCAAGCAAACCAAAGCACCAATATACTACTGTACTGCTATAATATACTGTGCCTGAGTGTCTGTTGTGTAACACATTTTAAGAAATGTGATAAATTTGAATTGTCAATCATAATGTCAGTAAAACACTGTTTGAACAGTTTTTCTTTAAAATTAAAATTAATTTATTTAAAATATAAATATAAAACAGTAACGCCCAACATTATCAGTTATCGAAATTTGTACCCCACTAAAGTCAGTATCAGCCTTGGCCATAAGATTCAAATGGCTGCTTAATTATGACAGGCTACTAATTGGCATACTGTACATACCTACAATATAGAGATTATCACACAAACTATAACAAAGTTTGGACAAAGAAAATTCACTGAAACATAACTTAAAAGTATACAGAGCATGAAATCTTTTCTGTAACACACTGACAACGTGGCTTTGTGAAACCTAATGCCCTCTGGGAGTATTACTGTCTCATCATAAAGCAGGTATCTGTCTAGCCCCCACCCCCACCCCCCTTCCAAAACTGGCTTGTCTTTCTCCACACCCCACCCCCATTCATTTTTCTCTTTTTTCCTCACTCTCTTCAAAAGCCACTCTCTCTACTCCTATGGAATGTGCATAATCTTGCCTTGCATGCCTCATTCTAAATCCCTCGCTCATGAAATCAACACCACAGTGAGCTAATGCAGTTTATTCATAATTACAACACCCAGCATGAAGCACTTTCAACAGTTGGGCAACACAGGAAACAAAATGACTGAAAGCTCAACTGGCTTTCCTGCTCAATTGTTACTGCAGGCTTGGATAAACAGCAACAGAATAAATTTGTTGAAAATCCACTTCAAGAACACAGAATGAAATGTTCTGCAAATCTGCACTAAACATAAAAATAAAGGAAATGAAAAAAAAAACAAACACATGACAAATAAAAAAATGCTGAAGGTTTCTAGGGCAGTCATTATTTCTGATGCTCAAAACCAATATTTTCATCAGAGTTCAGCAGGGCTTTGACATGGATTTTGGGAGTCGCTAAAAGCCATGCTGTGAAATCGAGCTGACAGTACATGGTAATTTATAGCTACCCTCAGCCAATTACCCACCAATACAAATACAAACAGACACCGTGCGCTGTGACCGCAAGAAAAGCTACCCTCAAATTACAGCATGTCCTGAAAATGCCACGTCATCCGTCATTGTGTACAGGAGGGAAGAGGAAAGACTGTAATCTTGTGTAATTGCTTTGCTATGAGTCTCCTGTCACATTTATTTAACGGATAGTCAATTCGTTGCAGGAGGGGGGACGTCGTCTCTCCAGCTTTACGCTGCAGCCTCAAAACACAGGCAGCTCACCAAAACCAAACAACGGTGTAGAAGGAGTCTGTTAGCTTAAAAGCTGAAGTGTTATTTGATCTGGAACCAGCGGCTCCAGCCTCAATCCTAATGTTTACCATTTTTACCATAATCAAAAACAGATACTAATACTAATTAAATATTTGCATTTTTATACTAAAATGCACTTTTAGAAATGTTTCTGTCCTACTTGCAAATGAAATAGGAGGCTTCAGAACACATGGAGGGCAATGCTAGCCAATCCACTCGCATCTACCATGTAGATACAGAGCTGTGACAACAAACCTGTTGTGTTTATAAAAAGAGAAAACTTTCGCTGTAATCAGTCCTCACTTTGAATGTGTTTTCTGAAATGCACAAATAGGAAACCCATGGGCAACAATTGGTCTGCAATAATCAAATTACTTAGAAATAGTATACTAGTTGCAAATAGTCAAGGGTGGGGGCTGTTTTATAAAGCACAATCTGCCTGTAAACTGCATAACTTATGTCAAAAGTAAGCAGAAAAGTCTAATAAATTAATTTTACCACTTTAACATGTACCCTTTGCTTACACAGGTGTTCATTGCATGCAAATAGCTTGTATAACCCCCAAAGAAAAGCAGTGCCAATAGAATGGGATGCTTCAGAGCAGGTGCACAAGAGAGTAAGGTCACTCAATGGCAAGCATCAGCAAGAGGGGTATACAGCCTGCCCCAGGATTAGGACGTGGAGCAGTGGAACTATGTTCTCTGGAGCCTTGAAGCTCCATCTATAAGTTTTGGTGACTTGGTGTGATCCAAAACTAATCATTCAACATCAGTACCTGAACTCACTCACGTTCATGTGGCTGAATGCATTCAAATCCACCCAGCAATGTTCCAGCATCTAAGGTAAAGCATTTTCAGAGGTGAAGAGGCTGTTGTTGCAAGGTGCACAAACTCCCATTAATACCCTTCTTTCAGAAGAAATTTGGATGATCGGTGTCTAAAAACCTTTGAACAAAGAAGTGCACATTTTGAATATAGTTGCACTGCTCAGTACTGGATGCTGTTGGATTTGGATGCACTGTTTACTGGGCACCCTGGTAGCTTCTTGCATTGCATTATAATGTTGTTACATCGTTTACACAGGCATTTGGAGTTTATCTGATTGGCTAAGTGTTCTGCTGCCAAAGTGTGGGAATCCAGTACTTAGTTTTTGCGGTTGCCAGTGGTTGAATAAACAGAGGACAACAAACTCCCCTACTTCTGCCTGATTTCTCCCAATTTACAATAACATTCCTTTGTCTGTTTTGCCAGGCAATTCACGCTTGACAATTCTACTGCTTTATTTGGTTGATATACACTATTGAGCAATGTCCATTAATATGTCTTGCCTGTCTTTTCAGAGCTGCTTCCATAAACATGCAATATGTCAGTGTCCAAATACAGGTGCTGTGGTACAGCAAATTAGGACAAATGCTCCAAATACCTCCACATTTCACTAGGCTTTCAACATCTTTTCATTTTTTTAAATAGTACTCAGTAGAAGCATTGTGGTGATTATCTCATGACAGCTTTGATGGTGTGACAAGTAAAGGCAACTCTGTGTATAGTGGAAATGATACCTTTAGCCTCTTTTCACTCAATGAATGCCATAAGTATTGCCAGTCTTACAATGTGGCACAGAGAAAGCATAGAATAGGCCAAAGTGCAAAGGTGCCTATAGCAAAATATTTAGCACTGCCATGCATAGGTGGTCTCACAAGGCCAGACGTGATCTAGTAATGAGAATCCACATCTGGGGACAACTTGTTAGACCTTTGGTGCTGGATAGTGGCAAGATTCACCACAAACAAGAGTCTATTCTAGTTTAGAATTTTCACTCAAGTGTGTTTACACCCCAATAAATCTAGGTTTCCAAGCACATTTAGCCCAATATTAATCATGGTTGTCCACAGATCTTCTTGTTACAAGATTATGACTGGCCTTTAAGGGTGCTATTAAGAACAGTTAGTTTTAGATAAGCAGAGAAGTCAGGAAGATAGAAGACGGGGACCACTGGTTTTTGGCATAAAGTGTCTGCTTATTAGGGAAAAAAATATCTGCTGGAAATTGAACTCGCAAATCTGTGAATGATGTGCACAGAAGAGCAAAAAGCACACAAACAAGTAAAAGTAACTGCTAAGCAACAATCAGAAGTATGTAACAGCACAATGGAATTTCTTCTCCATCTCCCTCTCTCTTTCATTCTCTCGCTCACACACACACACACACACACACACATACTCTCTATCCCACACACATGCACGCATGCATTAGTCTATCAAGTTTCAAGTAAAACTCGCTTCTCCCACCTTTGCCTTCCAAGGTGCTGAGAGATTAGAGATTGATCATACACAGCTCTAACTTTTTCGGAGCCTCCACAGCTGCACAGAAAAGGAACCATTTCTTTTCATCATTGCCTTTAATCATGAGCAGCACACTCCCCAGCAGGAAACACAGTCCAACAACAACTCTTTTCCTTTGCTGACTGGACTCTCCTTTGATTATTAAGCACTACGACGCAGTAATGAAAAACATATCAGTTGTGGTCTATTTCACTAATTATAATTAAAAAGCATATAATTAAAAGCTGATTAGGATGGAATCAGGATGAGAGAGCCTGGCATTCTTTCTCAACGTCATCCATGCTGAACATGATTATAAAACTCTCTCTACCTTTTCAGTTCAGAAATGGACAGCTCACAGGATGAACATGATAAAACCACTGGAACATGAGCACTGTTTTCTTTTTTATCAAATGTTTTCATGCAATTGGTTCAAAGGTGACTTATCTTTTTATCAAAAACTTTATTCTAGTCCTCTTTTTCTTTCTTTTGGCAGACCATCTAGTAATGCCTCTACTGGGCATTGGCATTTTCAAGCATGCAATGGGAATTACCATACCTATGGTATGAGATTGGGCAATTATGTAAGAAACCCCAAAACCTTGTAATGGAATGTCTGAGAATGAATGAGAAATATGGGAAAGTAGCAGTGGCTGAAATGGTTGAAAATAAAGGCTGTTCAGCAACTGAAACCCTGATCTTAGTCATTAAAGAACTAAAGACAACACTGCTTTCACATCACCACAAATGGGGCATCAATACTAAACGTTCTAACTGCAGGCTAAACAAGAGGCTGAAAAAGGAAACGAAAGTAAATATGTTGACTGTGAACACTGGTGAGGAAATGAAGCGCATGTGGGCCAACGTGCATCAAGACTATGAGATTACGATCGTTCATCTTATTGTAAGAGGCCCTGAGAGGCTTCATACATGATAGAAGCTCTCCATAACATTGCATTCCAACAGGTGCTTCACTTCGTAGATATGAGATAAGTTAAGCTTGTCTGCTCTTTATTACCTGTTTTCATGGAATGTTATCTCATGTCCAGATATCATCCAAATCATTTCAAATGTACTTGTCATGCTGTGGAACTATGCTAAAAATACCAAAATGATTCATTCACGCTACATGATCCTGTGCAAGTGAGAGGGGCATGGTCTTCCACTGTACATAGCATAAATAGCATATGATAGTATCAAGAGTTTTGAGAAGACAGCCCTTGGACATGGTCAAGTTCATACCACACTGGTCCATTCAGCCACCCACATGTATGCATGAGTCTGTGTGCAAGAGCCACTGAGCTCACATAACCTAAGAGAGCGCTCTGGGCAATACAATAAAGTGGAGAGTTTTGTGGAGTTGAAGATAAGGAAATCTGCCTGGTCCCATGTTGTAGATCAGACTGGAATGTTACAAAGCTTTTTTGTGAATAATAAAACCTTCATGACTGAATCGGAATGTGTAACCCCTTTATGACACTGTGGATTATTTTTCTGAAGGGGCAGAAGGTGATGGTTTTGATGGTTGGGCGATTTTCATGCGCTGTTTTTCGTGCCTGCCTCATTTCAAAATGACTTCTCTGAGGTATTATAAACAATCATTTTTGCAAAACAAAACCTCATATCTCCAAAATGATAACCTTACAAGAGAAGGAAAAAACACTATAGTTTTAATGTAAGTCAATGTAATCAGACTTTTTTCCAAGTAATATTGGGCCGTTTCTATTAGTCCATTTATCATGAAATTTAAACACATTTTCAAACCTGATAAACAACAAAAATGGAGATGCAAAGTTTTGTTCTGACAGCAGCAAGATACATATATATATATATATATATATATATATATATATATATATATATATATATATATATATATATATATATAGATAGAGAGAGAGAGAGAGAGAGAGAGTGAAGCACGAAATTATTCATACCCCTGGCAAATTTTGAATTAAAGTTACTTTTACTCAACCAGCAATTTTTTTGGACTGGAAATGACACAGGCATCTTCCACAAGATAATAAGACGATGTACAAGAGGCATCATTGTGGAAAAAAATATTTCTCAGCTTTTATTTACATTTGAACAAAAAGTGGCATGTCTAAAAGTATTCATACCCTTTGCAAACTGTCACATTCTATGGGAAAATCCAAACTTCTATACCATTCCAAATAGTCCACACTGTTCTAAAGCATCCTAATTACCCTGATTCATTGGGAACAGCTGTTTTAATCAACTCAACAGGTGAAAAACAGCAGCTCTCTGCAGTTTGTTTGTGGACAGTCATGGCTAAAGCAAAGGAGCTCAATAAGGCGAGGCGAACTTTGTGCAGAGTCAATTGCTATAGACCTACAAACATCATGTGGTCTTCAGATTAGCTCAAGAACAGTGTGTAGAGAGCTTCATGGAATGGGTTTCCAAGGCCGAGCAGCTGCATCCAAGCCTCACATCACCAAGCGCAATGCAAAGTGTCGAATGCAGCGGTGTAAAGTGCAACCACTGGACTCCAGAGGAGTGGAGACGTGTTCTGTGGAATGACGAATCACGCTTCTCCATCTGGCAACCTGATAGATGAGTCTGGGTTTGGCGGTTGCCAGGAAAACAGTACTTGTCTGATTGCATTGTGCCAAATGTGAAGTTTGGTGGAGGGGGTACTATGGTGTGGGTTTGTTTTTCAGGAGTTGGGCTCGGCCCCTTAGTTCCAGTGAAAGGAGCTCTTAATGATTCAGCAGACCAAGAGATTTCGGACAAGTTCATGCTTCCAACTTTGTGTGAACAGTTTAGGGACGGCCCCTTCCTGTTCCAACATGACTGCACACCAGTGCACAAAGCAGGTCCATAAAGACATGGATGAGAGAGTTTGGTGTGGAAGAGCTTGACTGACGAGCAGAGACTGTGAGCCAGGCCTTCTCTTCCAACATCAGTGTCTAACCTCACAAATGCACTTCTGGAACACACTCCAACATCATATTAAACCCTATGGATTAAGCATGGGATGTCACTCAAGTTCATATGCATACATATATAATGTATTTTCTCGTTTTCTGACACGACGTTCATATGATGATTCCTGATCCTAATCTTTACTGTGAAACCGAAATGTGTATTGGCTATATTGACAATAATGGTGCTCCACTATCTGAGTATCACACATTATGGACATCACAAGAGAGCCAAATGATTCTGTATTGATCCTTTAACAACTCTGGTTCAACCCTTCATGTGACCTGTTTGACAGCATGGCCGTGCAGGCTGTATGCCCAGGGCATTTAAAAGTTTGTAACCTGAAAAGATAGCATATGGGTATTTAGAACTTCAGGTAGTGGCTTTAAAAGGACATTCTGGCCAAAATTAAAAATTTTACTATTGCTACATCTGTTGTAAACCTGCGTACTGGCCTTTTACAGCAGCACCACAATAGTATTTAGAGCAAGATTTTCTGTTTCTGGTTTAAAGACCTAAGAAAACCTTCTGATGAGCTTGAAAGTGGGAGGAATGTTTAAGAAAACTATAAGCACTTCAGGGCACATTTTTGAGGGTGATCTGTTTGAAATGCATTTTTCCCCCTACTATCCCCAACTGTTGTAGAAGGAAGCTGTATATCTAACATTACTATGAGGAGGCCTAATGTGATGTGACTGTTAGAAGATAGGATTTCATTATCGTTGGTGGGTGAGATTCTCAATGATGGGGTGATGTATTTGTGTAATGCATGCTGGGGATAGACATAAACACAAAAGATACTACAACATGAATTTAGTGAAACCGATGAGGCTGAGGGGTACAATGCTGCACTACAGAATATCACATAACCTGACATATAACATGATAATTGCAAGATTTAGGCATGAACGCCCCTTTACAGGCCTGTACAATATATTTGCATAATGCCTTTAAAAATATGGGTGACTTGTGTTGACTGAGATCCCAGCACATCTAGGTTGTAGTGTTTATAAGTGCAACCAAAGCCAATGTTGAGTCTAATACCACTTTTTCTTTTCCAATACCGATATTGAAACATTCAGTATTGGCTAATATCAACACAAGTCCAATATTTTTGGTAGGCCATAAAAAAGCTGCACTTCCAAACAAGTGCTTAATTCTGAATAAGACTGTTTTTCCTAAGTACTATGAAGCAAAATGAGGGCAGGTGGTGTTTGAATCTAGACTGCCTGCTTATTATCATCAAAACCCACTTTGTCCTTCTTCCACTGATGACCTTGGCAGAAGAAAAGTGTAGTGTATTTTCTTATACAATGATCTTCTAAGTCAATCTCCTTTCTTCCTGAAAGTTTTACTCAAGCCATGAACGCCATCCGTGCCCAAGGTAAAATTCCCATGGAAGGACTGAGAGAAAGAAGCTGCTTGTCTCTCCAACTTTTTGTTTTGCAAGTATCCGTAGAAGACAGTCAGGAGAAATTCTAATGATGCAACGTAGGACAGAATGCCAAGACTTTTTGCACTGAAAGCAGCTTCCTATTCCCAGAATCATACCATATGAGTCTGCAGTAGAAACACAAAACTGACCTGAGGGCAGCATTAAATAAAGGCTTCCTCAAACAATCTGGGAGGCTTTGCTTAAACCCGCCTACTGCACTTTGCTAATCCTATTAGCACACAGAGGCAAGGTGTTTCACTATGTTGTGTTGTGGATACTGCCGAAAACCGGATACTTATTTTAACACATGTAGTTTGAGTTCTTTACATTCCACTACAGGTGACTCAGCTTACTACAGACTAACAAAAGTGAGACATAATGGCGTGCGGGTGTTGTAGCAGTGCTGAATAGTTGCCCTCTTATTCAGCTGGTGGCACCAAACTCAAATACATGTGGACTTAACAGTTGTGTTTAATAGCTTAAATGTGTGGTACAGTTCACATCATCACTGCTTCTCCAATGGGTAATAGAATTATATGTGTTCTTAGCCCTGTCCCCTGACCCTGCCCTGGATTAGCAGCACTAACGAGAGAGCTGGGTCGAGAAGGTGAAGCTGAATCCACTCTCAGAATGCAGGGTAATGGACCCTGCTGAAGCAGACCGGTGAGAGGAGTTTCATGGTCTACTGGAAACCTCTCAGAATAGAGGCAGCCATGAGAGATAAGCAGGAATTGGAGAACGGTGGAAAGGAAAGCTAAGATTGGAGCAGGCCTAGAGCTATCTGCATTGGTTCTTATCTCAGACTGACTCACCATTTGGCCTATCTTGTATGTATCTGGAGATCGACAATCTGTAAACAAGTGACAGCATCCTGGACAGACAGTACGAAGCATTCTAACACTAAAGCAAAGAAAATTAAGTCAAACCATTTCAGGGTGTATCACTTAAGCGCTGCAAGAGAACTGCTCTCATGACAGTCTTATTCAGAAATAAGCACAGTACAGCTTTTTTATAGCCTTCTGTTTGACACATGGGCTGTAAGGAGTATGAAAGGATTCAAAATAGCAACATTATAGTTACAAATATGAGATACTTAACCAGCCAAACTATTATAACAACCAACAGCAGGGTATTCATGTTTACACTCGTTAGGACAAATTCATTATGGTTACAAGTTTTTTTGCCAGCTTGATCTGCGTGTAAAAAGGAAGCTCCTGCAGATGTCAGAATTACCTGCTCTAAGACCGTTCAAGGCACAACTGGTTTCATGTCTGAGCTCTGGGCACCCCCATCCTAGTCAAACAAAAATCTCTTATAAAGCCCAACTTCATCAAACAACCTCTAAAACAAATGAAGCCAACCAGATATCATGGCATATCTCACAAGTGATTGGGACACATATGCAGTCAAATACAAAAAAACCCTAGTCAAATGACGTTTTTTTGGCTTTGTCAAGTGACAATAAGTTGACACATCCACTACAGCGATGTCAACACATTGAAATCAATCAAATTATCAAATGCATAATAAATTTTGTTTTCTAGTGTGTTAAATTCAACCAATAAACTGTAAATGCTCATTAAAATGCTCAGAAGTGTGTTCTCTGTAGAGGATGTGTTAATTTCACCCAGGGGGGGTCCAAACTTTTGCACACAACTGTATGTGCACACAGAGCAAACAAGCAGACCATTCCATCACACTACAACGAACACAGATGTATACAGGTCACTCAATAACAATCATAATCATGCATGCCTCATCCCAGTACAGTCGTATGAAGGCCTGCGCACTATGTCATATGTTCTGTAGGCTGCTTTGTCATGCAATGGTGACCTACTTGCATGTATTAGTTATAGCGTTACAGGGCTTTGAGTTGTCATTTGTGCATAAGTCTGGAAAGGAAGAATAATAAATAATAACACAGCAAGACCAAAAAGAAAGGAAGAGTGATGGAGAACTGTGTTTGATCTTCATGGTTAGCTCCAGGATGTGGTTCCAGCGGTAGACTTTACTGTTTATCATTAACTAAACAAGTTACACAACAGCACATGCTGAACTATTTGAAAAGTCCCACTATGTGTTCGACTCACATCCATCTGAACAGACATTCGTTCCATCTCCATTGTGCTCTTCCATGTACATTTATGTTTACAAAGCTCTTTTCCAACAAGATTCCCAAATATGGTTAAATTTGAAATAACTTGTCAGAGGCAGCTGGACTTGCAAAGTTATTTTCAAATCTGCAACAAAATCCACATAAAATGCTGCGTGTTTGGGTGCTGAGCTTGTAGACATGACAGTATCATGCAGACATCCTGCACGTGTTAATGAACTGACAGGCATCAATGTCTGGTATTTGACCCCAGCTGATTTACCATGTGACCTCTTAACTTCAGTGCCTGGATTTTCTGCAATTAAAACACACACGCGCACAAGCACACACACAAACTAATAAGACATCCATCTGAGAGGTTCAGTGTTACAAATACATGAGTGGTTTAATCTTTACAATGGTATTTGAATAACGAAATTGGTCTTGCTTGTTAAAATATTTATAGAAAGGTCTATAAAAATGTGCAGCTTGTAGTTTTTACAGATGTGCAAAGACACGTGTAAATTAAACAGCTCTAAAGCGTGGACATCTTTCAATTTGGATTTTAATGTGCAGTGTCATACCACTATAGGCAATCTGGTAAGTTATGACATTTTTACACACACACACACACACACACACACACACACACACACACACACAGACACACACACACACAGCTAGCTTAATTTATCCTTTTAAACACTAATAAACTGCCTGACTTCCTAATAAAGATATAAAAGTTGCTATTTTGTGTGTCTGCACAATTTAAATAAGGGCTAACAAATCGAGGCCCACTTTCTTAAAAGCACTGCAGTAATGAGATCATCATGGAATCATATATTATTCTGTTAAGATCATCTTAACATGACATTTCTTTGCGCAAATTGACTCGGATTATAAGAAGATTACAAGTTTTATATGGAGGCCTTCTGCATCCAGAAGCCATTACTGGTCCCTCCTTTGCCTTTTCAAGAATGCTCGCAATCACACTTAGAATTAATTACTCTTTGAGAATTTTCCAGGGCTGATGCAATTCCAATACTGGGACTTTGCAAGTTGCACTTTGTGGGTTTGGGCTGTGCCTTCAACATATGGTGATGGTATGAGGGCAGACTGAGAGAGATTGAGGGAGGGGAGAGAACACAGAGATCTTCAGCTGGAGTTCTGGGTAGCTTCAGCTCGGAGTCAGAAGACCAGATCCTCCTACCCCCACCTTTTTAGGACTTACAAGGGACTGAGGAACAGTTTCTCTGCTATGCTGTATTACTCTGAAAAGGTGACGTTCTAAACTTTCAGCCAATGTGCTTAATGCAATTATATGCATGTAGAACTATCTTAAAACTACAGCAGGTCAACATTAGCAAGCGGTACTGTATCACTCCAGATGCAAAGCAAGTACCCTTCAGCCCCCTGGTTTCGACCTAGAACCAGCTTGTTTGCAGAAGGAGTGGCAGAGCAAAGTAAACACCATTGGGCACTAGATAGGTAAGTCTTAAAAAGGTATGGAAACGCATGTGCTGCATACATGCCTTTCTATACATTTGAAAATGACAGGTATGGAAAGACCTCATATACGAACAACAGGAGGAATTTTCAACTTGTCTCTGCTGGCAGACCTGTCTTGCTGACACCTTCTCACTTGGGTCACCATGCTCTCCAAGGACGAGGCATATTTCTGCTATGCATGTTTGGGCAAGGAAGTCTCCCCCGTACAGCTGTGACGTCAGCCAGCGGACAGTGATATCTTTTAAAATAAGGTGGAATTAAGACAAATAGGTTTAATTACATGCACAATATATGGGCAATCTGGCTTTCATTAATTTACAGAGACAGCTAAACAGAACCTTGACCCGACTCCCAACATACAGTCTTTGTCGAAGTGTATAGGAGTAAAAAAGAATTATGCTATAAGAGTGGAATGTCTTCTCAGTTGAGAAGGACAAGAAAAACTGCCCAAAATGCATGTTTCCATTGTGGTTTAAGTGTGTGAGAGTAGCCATGTTGCAGCACTTGCAAATGTAGATTCCATAGCTCAAGACTCTAAAGCTACACACAATCAGTCTTTAGTAACACTACTGATGTGTTCGTAAGGCTACACGACACCTACGTAATACTTTAATGACGTTAAACTTAGGTAACTAAATTCTCATTACCAAACAAAAGATTTGAACATATATCTGTAAATAAAAAAATGCAACTTTCCATTTCACAATCTTTATACTGGTGTCAGACTAATTCTTAAAACTTCTTTAAAAATATAGTATAGTGCTATTTTATCTTATTCCTGGCAACACACTGATAGCTATTGGGCCTTTTTTTCACTTTTCTACCTTTTTTTGCACCATAACAATTTACATCCTCACTGTTTACAAGAAAACTTTAAAAGTAAAGAGAATCAACAGTTAAAAGCAGTATAAACTTTGTTGTAATAAAAAAAAGCAAGGAAAAAAATAAACACCTGTGGACTAATTCTGGTAATGAGAATTAGGGTAAAAATGCCCCCCCAAAAATGTAAAATAGACAAATGAACTCCACAACACTTTTACTGTACCATATAGAAATCCAATTGATCTTATGAATGATATGAATATTTATCTGCGTGCTACAGATGATACTCATATATTGATGGATTTGTTTCATGGAAATGACCCATATATAGAGATTTACTTATATAGACATCTATATAACATTTGCTGAGGAGCAATGACCTCATAATTGACATAACAGCACTCTGTAGACAACTGACGCTAGTTGGAATAAGCTTTCACGTAGGTTCATGTCAGTTGTCATGAAAAGCTTTTGTAGACGTCATGTAGTCTTACGGAAGCTGCCTTTGAGTAGAGCGGGTTTTCTAAGGATGACCTTCTAAGAACAGCAGAGCCTAAACGTAAGGTTTCATCTGGGCATTCCATTGCCCTTCTAAGGCTTTGTGGGTGCAAAGGCTAACCCGAGTGTAAAATGCTAGCAGATAAAGTGGCAGCTAATCCGTTTAGGTATTGGGGCTGAGGGTGCTGGTATGCCTCGAGCGTCACTGCAAGGCAAAACTCAGCCACATGGCTGACTACAAGATGGATTAAAAGTTTATGCTCTGGCAACCTAAGAGCGAGCACTCACTCACTGTCTCGCTGTCTTTCTATCTATCCCTCTTTCTCCCTCTCTGGCTCTCTTCACGTCCCTCCAACCAGTAACCTGGAATCCTGAGTATTTGCATAGCGCCATGCCAGAAAAATGACAAAATAAAGTATTCTGTTTAGACAAGCACTAATAGCGAAAGCTTATGTGAATATAATCCTCCGATCAGAGAACACTCGACATCATGGTCCAAAGCTTAACGGTGACACCTGAAGGCATAGCCGGAATGCCGCAGAGTTCACTTGCAGGATTTCTCAATCGTATCCTAAAGAGTCCTGATCTTGAAGCTGAGCAGCGCCAATTTGGTCCATCTTTAGGTAATATTTTGCCTTTGCATAAGCACTTATCAGCTTATGATTTCATTTGCAATGCTTTTGCAGATAAGCAGGGGTGCATCAATATTGGAATTCTGGGCTGACGTCGATATTCGATAGTTTTCATATACTTATCTGACAATGCTGATACATGAACATTTATACAATACTGCAATTGGGACTAAATCCACCAGAATGATGTAGCATGTATTTCTACAGGGTTAGACATACAGTTAAATGAATAAAAAGCAGGCATTTTGGCACAGTAGTCCAGCATCACCTAAAGATTCTGGAGTGTAATAAATCTGTGAAATAGTTAAATAGTGGTTTGAAATATTAGTCAAATGAGAATATCTGTGCTCATATATTGAGGTATGAAGTGAATGAAATTTGGTACCATGCCTGAAACCCCTACTCCTTCCAATATAACACCCTATAAATTCCCATCTCTACTTTCCATTTCTGTGCAGTCCCCAAGTCCTCCTTGTTCCTTGTTTCTACATCAGTCCTGCTACAAGGGGATCTGACCATCTAGCCTCCAAGCAGGAGCTGCCCAGTAGTTGAGTTCTGAGAGTCCCGTCCCCCCCAGCTCATACACCCCCCCCCCCCCCCCCCCCCCACACACACACACACCCACCCACCCACACACACCCCTGTCAGCCTCTTCTCAATCTACCACCATATGTTGGCTCAAACTTGCAAAATATTTTTTAAAGCAATCATCTACCGACATAGATATGATTATAATATCTCATGCATCTCTAACATCTTAATTATAGCTTCAATAAAGCATCAATAAATAAAATCTGAAAAACAGTAGTCAGTAGTCCAAGGATTTCCAGACTGATACCTGTTTGATTTCTTTTTCTCTCACATAGCAAGAAACAAAAGAACTTTCATGAAAGGTACAGATGGCTTAGATATTCTTCACAGATATTCTTCCCATGCACTCATTTCTCCATTCTTCATAGGGACTTGTTTTTCTTTTACTTTTTTTCATTTCAAACTGCAATAGTAGCTGTGGAAGCCAAAGAAAACTGTATTGTTTTCCAGTCTCGGATAGCCTGTTTTTTGTGTGTCCTCTCCACAGAAGCATTGCTCATAAACTGACACGCAGCTCACCCGACCCACCAGAGAGCCAGTAAAGGACGCTGAGTAACAGGCACAGATGGAAATGAGTTACAGAGTTGACCATGGGAGGAGGTTTGGAGTCCTGCAGGAGTTACACAACACCAGAGGACCGTCTCCTCTCCTGTTCCAAAACTTCACAGCATGCAGAGGGACAGCAGGATGAAAAATTTTCCTCTTCTTCCCATGAAGAGGAACATTCTTCCGTACTTACTGACATCGCCTGTTTCCTTCTCCCTTTTCCTCCCACACTTTTCTCCCCTTTTTGCCTTTTGAACCTGGTCATATATAGATTTCGTTGGAGTGATGGTGAGCAAGAGAAATTTTAGCAAATGTCCTGTCAGTGAAGTAAAAACAAAAGCTGCAAACCACTAAATTCATTGCCGCCCCCATTCATAACATTCTTTGGATTGAGAGAGAAGTGGCGCAGGATGTGTTAACCTTGCATTGCAAAGTGTGAAACACATTCATATCTGATAAATAATTGTGAATATGCTGACTTTTACTGATATTTGACGTCAAATCAGTGATATACTCAGCAACTTTGCTTGAAAACACTCAAATTGACAAATGGTAAAAAATAACATTGAGCTGTGAAAACAATCACAATGTCGTCAAGTGCGTCAAGACTCCAGCTTTCTAAGGACACGCCATTGTACTCTGCATAGTTTCAATTGTGGTGCTGACAAAAGTGTTGCATAACAACTCTTTCAACTATTTCAAGCTACCGAGATCACAAGTGTGATTGAAAGGCAAGAAAAGGAAATTTCAGGAGAATTCAGGATGTGCTGCTGTTATGTACAGATGCTCACATGTAGGTCTCTGAGGCCTCTGATCTGTTATCTCTCATTATTACCTTTTGTGGTCTGGTTTTGGATTGTCATGCTGCCATGCAAGTGGTAAGGTGGGCCAGATCAGCTGGAGGGGATAAAAAGCTGTTTCACAACCCACCACAACCATGACACAAAAAGTACACTAAATTTCCCTGTCAACAACAAAGCTGTTTATTTCTGCTTATCTTAAGGCATCCTATTGAAATGGGCTTGCATCATTCTTATGTTACGAAAACAATGCTGTCCCACCCACTCCACCCACAAACACACACGCTCACACAAGCATTCCACCAAAGCCATACTCAAACACACTGTCTGTTTCTAATGTACATTCCAGTTTCTTTACAAATAAAGGCGCCAAAGAAATCAAAGGAAAAGCTTAATGTCCTTTGGCAATGACATCTTAAGGATATGCAAACACAACCTGACCAAGCCAAGAATGTTCTCAGAGCAAAGTAACTCAACTCTGACAGCACAACAACTACTGATGTATTTAAATACTAATGAGATGAGAATAGCTATTGTTAATATATATGGTCAAAAACTACTAGGTGAGATGATCAAATGATGTAATATTATGAAACTTTAAGATGTTTTCATGATTCGCAGTATGTCACAATATATTTTTTGCAGACATTTAATAAGCTGGAACAACCAAAGTGATGCTACATTTAAAAATATGATCAAAAACTATGAATGAAATGATTATCATTCAACATCTTACATACTGTGCTATACTAAATCCAATTAAACTTAGACTAATTATGCTCTCTTTGTAATCACACATGCAGCCGGGCAGTGGTTTTAAGTGCTACTGATATCCACAATATGCTCAGAAAAGCGTAGTGTGGTTTATTTATTTATTTCTGTAAAACGTCCATAAACCCAGGTTCTGGGTTAAGACACTTCTTGATCATCTTGGTATGAATATAAAAGTAACTTTAGTAATGATTCAAACATGAAATATTCAGCTATTACAGAATGAAATACCACCACAAAATACATCAAATAGATTAAAAGAAAACTAACATTTTGGCAAATATCCATGTGTCCCACTTGTCATGTAATAAATATGGGTAATATCGTTTCGAGCTAATGAGTCTTTCTAAAGAACAAAGTGAGGTGAAATTCCTACCTGGCCCTTCATAATGGCAGCCAAGAGCAACAATGTCCACTCTAAAAGCACAGAAGTCACATAAATTGGTCCTAAAGTATGAACAAAGTACATTTCAATACTGATAACAGAGGGGCTGCAACAAATAATAAAAAAGAGGATTACTGTTAATTGAAATATTTGAAAATAACCATTCCACTGCATTTGAAAAGCCAATTAGATAACCCTTATGAAGTCTCCCACTTCAGTGCACTGGTTTTATCCCAGTCCAACGGGCAAACAGATGGGTTTTGTTTATCAACATGCTAGGGAATAACCAGTAGCACACAGAAGCAGAATATCTACAGAGAATAAGAGAATCTGCCAACACATCACACAGAAACAATGGCTTGTGGTTAGCAGTTCAGCTACCTGCTCAGTGCTGCCAGCTCAGGTTGTATTTTTAGCTTGTAAACCTTTGTTATGCTTCATGAAAAATACAGAAAATTGAGTTTTTTCATCACCCATCTTGAGTTTTTCATATCCTGACTATTTGAGATATTTAAAAGAATATTTAAAAATGAAAATATTCGATAGCTGTAAGCCTCGATTAAAGTGTCAAAGTAAAAATGTTACTTCTACCAACTGAACTCAAGAACCAAAACAGAATCAAAGCTGAACTCGAGCCTTATTGTCATAATCACTATGTCTCTCTAACTAAAAGAGTGAATGAGGGTTCATATTAGTCCAGTTTTGTGATCACTGACTACCGTTAAGCCTGTCAAAAACCTGCTGATCTCACTGGCCAATGGTGGTCATAAGTCGCCCTTAAGCATGCAGTCCAAAGATGAAGCATGCAAAATTTAAACTGTGTTAAACAAACGTTTGCTTACATTAGTGGTCTCCAGCCCTGTTCTTGGAGAGCAACTTTCCTTGCCACCCGTCTAACACTAATACATATGATCCAGCCAATCCGGAACTTCTGAAGGAGTTAATTAGCTGGAACAGGTGTGGCAGACTGTGGTTGGGACTAGACACTACACGAAGGTAGCGCTCCAGAACCAGGGATTGAGACCACTGGCTTAGATAAAGCCATAAGCAATTTATATTGCCCCCTGTTGACTAAACTCAGCCAAAAGTGGAAGTCTTTCACACAGTCCTAAGAGGTATTTATGATTCAAGTTTTGTGAGAATCAGTCAGTGTTCATCAGTTATGGCTCTCGCATTTCTCTGGGCATCACATGCTTCCTCCTAACACCAGGTGTGTCTAAACAGCCACGCTCCTATCCACCCTGCACACTAGGCAAAGTAGATGTGATTACACACATGAATTACTCCCTTACCACAGAGGCCAAGCCTGAACTAAAGACTTGTTACACTGGCAGAAGGCTCATACAGGCTGATCTGAGGCATCAGAACTGCACAGTGTCTCGTATCAGTTCAGGTCAGTAAGGGGCATCGGATTCTAGATCAGATTATAATAAGAATGCAGCACTGACCTACGCAGACATGCATTAGAAGAACAAACATGAGTCAGAACAATCAGAGAAAATACTTCATTTATCTCCAACCAATCACTCAACACATTTAATGCCGGGAAACAAATGCAGGGCACAGATCATTCAGAGGGAGAGGCATCAAGATATGTAAACCAGTTGTGCTGCAGCTTCGTTTTGATTTACGTTTTGCTGGCTCAGTCACATGCCTGGGCAA
Source organism: Pygocentrus nattereri (assembly GCF_015220715.1). NCBI lineage: Eukaryota > Metazoa > Chordata > Actinopteri > Characiformes > Serrasalmidae > Pygocentrus > Pygocentrus nattereri. The sequence goes on from NC_051222.1 coordinate 17,938,187, forward strand.
TCACAGTCATGGATCAACATGAAGGGAGGATGGAATGGTGTGTGTCCCTATGAGCATGGAAAACATGAACATGTTGAGGTCATTTGGCCATTTGGCTTGTCTGCTCATGAACAAATGAGCTTCAGCTTTCAAAATAAAACTAGAGATTTGGCTATACCCCACCATAAAGTTACCTGCAAAAGTAAAAAGCATCAGAAGGCTACTGTCAGGCTTAAGGTTAGGAGCACGCATGGCAATTCTCAGCCACAGTAACGCAGATGTCAACAGAAAGACTCAACAAAGACAGGAATAAAACTTCGAAGGGGCAAAAAGAGGGAGAATCCAGTGTGTGGATGCTTGAAAGAGAGCGAGAGTAAGAAGCAGACACAAACATCTTTCCTTGCACATTCCCAGCACTTAGTGCCAAAAAGCCTTAAGTTTGTCACATAGCCTATTTGGTGACTCCTGGCAGCACAGAGAGAACACCAACATTAATCAGAGTCATAAGGTGCCAGTGAACCAATCTGGCGCTTCGTCCACATGCTTTTAGATTCTGTCTGCTTACTTCAGGCACAGTGGACTGGGGTGAGGTTTTAGTAGAACCAGTGGTCACCCCTGATACCACCAAGGCAACATGGGGAGTAAATCTCAAATATGGGTATGGACATCTTAGGTGGTATCACGTCAACAGCAGCAATCGCGTCCCCCTTCAAAAGGAGCCCTGGGTAGACCTTTCAGTTTAATGTGTCTGACATAATAAACTGCATCTGACTGAGTGTCCACTTGTGTTCAGAGGTTTAGAATCAGTGTTGTTATATAGATAAACTCAGATGAATGTACAAATGATTCTAATATAATAGTCATATTCAACTTCCCAGCTTATATAATTACAAATGATAAGCAGAAAGCTGTAAAATACATGAATGAATTATTCAAAATTTTAAAGAATGATGAACAGAGCTGACTCAGAAATGACTAATGCACATGCATCTCAAGACAGAGAGCTTCACCAAAGATAACAAGCTAAATAATAATAGTATTACTATTTATTCATCAATATCTCCTTGCTGCTGTCAAAATGCTTGAAATGTGGATTCAAACATCTATAATTACTCTCTGTTGTCTAGTTTGCTGTATGTAAATCCACACAAGTTATTTTACATAAAAAAGCCAAAAATATTCACTTAAAAAAGTGATTCACACCACACCACAGCTTCTCATGTATCTACAAGATGTTTGAACAGCAAGAGGCTGAATGTGAAGTATCTGTCAAGACCCGTTTCCTCACAGGAAACACACATGCTAACCCCAAACGGGGCTAAATCTGGCCTCCTATTCGCCAGCTTCTTGTTCCAATTATCCCGTTCCACCTTAAATGCTGCAGAAGTTACATTGTGGCACCTCAGGCACCAGACTGTAACTGCTGCACCGTTTAAGGTGTAACGGGGAAATTCTAAGAAGACGCTCTTCTAGGGCTCCTCATGTCCTGCATGGCATCCCCTCATGTCCACGTTTCTCTTTTTCACCTTCACTTTTACCAGCCCAGTAAAAAGTGCAGAGGCATCACTCCACTTAACGCAGTCAATCACATACAGAACCGCCACTGTGCGGGTTTGGACCGCTTTCTGAGGGAGAGGTAAAGTCTACTCACGAGATAAGAAATGTGCCTGTCGAAGAACACGGAGTCCCCCATCTCCTTCGGAACAAAATCCACATAGAGCAGTCAGAAAAGGAGGAATACGGACGGAAAGGAAGCGGACAAACTCCAGACAAGACGCTGAAGGGAACGCGGGGAGTCGTGGCGTTGACTTATCATCAATAGAGACTGAGGAGAAAGCACAGAGAGAGGGAGGGAGGAAAAAACACCACTCCGCTTCAGACACGCTCGACAAGGAAGTCGCTCGAAGAAAAGTGTGGTAGCTGCGTTTTTCGCCCCATGTTCAGTCACGAAATGCGATGTTCAGCCCGGCCGTGTCCCTCTGGCTCGGTCTCTGATGCTCAGCTGTCCAGCCTGTAGAGATGAGCGGCCAGTGAAAGAAGCTCCATTAGGCGGAGCGACGCGCGCGCACACGCTGAGCACATCACCGCCAGAGCTACACGCTGTGGGCTGTCTGAGAAAAGAGGGGTCGTGTGCTTCGTACGTGAGCAGCAAAGACCCTATGAGCTGGTAAACTGGACGGGGTGTTGCGGTGACACGCGATCTCCACGTCAAAGCTGGCGAGGAATGTAAAAATTCCCATTTTAGATAGATTTTCTGTCAGAGTTCCCAAAAAGGACAGACCGTTCCTGGGTACAAGGTAAAGGTGGGCGATATGGCAAAGATGATATCGCGATACTTCAATTTTCACGATATGCATCACGATATTTAGTTTAGGAGCAGATTAAATAGAACGGACAGTGCCAGAAATATGATAAAAAATACTATGATAATAATAATAAACTTACAACTACAATCATTTTTATTCAGTGTTTTACACAATTCTGTGCTGAAGCCAATTACACAGGCCTAATTGTGCTCCCTTTGTGATGAAACATTTTATCACAATAACGATAAAATATCATTTTATCATCCCATCCATCCATTTTCTAAGCCGCTTCTCCGTCAGGGTCACGGGGGGGTGCTGGAGCCCATCCCAGCGGTCTTCGGGCGGAAGGCAGGATACACCCTGGATGGGTCGCCAGTCCATCGCAGGGCAGACAGACACAGACAGTCACTCACACCCAGGGCAATTTAGCATGTCCAATTGGCCTGGCTGCATGTCTTTGGACTGTGGGAGGAAACCGGAGGAAACCCACACAGACACGGGGAGAACATGCAAACCCCACAGAGAGAGGACCCTGGTCGCCCGGCCGGGGAATTGAACCCAGGCCCTCCTTGCTGTGAGGCGACAGCGCTACCCGCCACGCCACCGCATTTCCATAGAAAAATGCATATCCTCAGTTTTCCCCCCCCCGAGGTCCTCTTATAAACCACATTGTGTTTGTTTCATGTTTTTTCCACAACAAGCTCTCCTTAACCTTTGGAAATAAACAGGCTGGTTTTGTTACTGCGCCTTAAAGACTGAAATATGTAAATGAGCTCTGTGCTGATTGGCTGCCCTGTATTGTACCGTGTTCAGAAAGCACTCTGGCCTGAACTTCAGGCTGAGGGAGCGGGGCTAAAGTGCTGTAGGCTTAATGGGCAGATATGTAAATACATCACAAACAATGAATTTAAAATGGGACGTTTTGCAGCTTAGTTTCCATATAAGTGCTGCTTGGACTGGGGAGTGAACTGGACATTTTGAAACTGTACCAACTACATAAACATCTACTACGTCAAACTCCAAGTAAAGCTGATAAAACGGAGAACGATGGCTGATACGAGGTAGGTGTTGCTAAAAAAGTAGCCAGTGAGTGTACACATGAACATCGCATTTTATCAGTTGGTATCAAAGACAATTTGATTTGCCATGATATGGACCTTATTTTTAGCATGTCTAGTTTTTTTAGAAATCCTCAGGCTCCTACATGTAAGAGATTAAATTCCACAGGAGGGTTACTCAGCTATTTCTCAGCTATTAACATATACACAACCACATAACATGATCTATCTCATGATCAATGGGGAGTGAAAGTATCTGGCTAGTTACTACAGTCTACAAGTTACTGCAAGTACTGCCCTCACACTCACAGTTTGATGAAAAGGTAGAAATATGTACTGGGGAAAAAAACATATTTAAGGTACACAACTGGACCTTAAAACCACTGTTGTACCTTTAAAGGTGCGTTTACATTGTTTGTACCTTAATGAATGAAAAACGTACCTGAACAGAACCTGTTTCTCTGATAGTGCAGGTTGTAGTCCATCTGCTTCTCCACATCATCTATTTATTAATGGTCAGGACTCGGGGTGCTGGTTCATTATTAGCCCAGCATGGACACTGGTACATGGTAGTGGCTGGTGCAGTGTTTTTAAACACTGTGTCCACTCATTGTCTACTCTATTAAACACACCTACCGTGTTGGCCCACCTTGTAGATATAAAGTCAGAGACAATGGCTCATCTGTGGTGGCATAGTTTGGGTTAGTTGTCCTCTAATCCTTTATCTATGGTCAGTTTCTGGCCTTGGACTGCTGTCGGCTGTATTTTTTGTTTGGTGGACTATTCTCAGGGCAGGTGTGGCGGGTTAGGGGCAGCGGGTGGTAAATAAAGTTTGCAGAGAAACAAATGGACTATAATCTGTAATTGTAATACTACAAAGTGCATCTATATAATAGGTACAATCTTGGAAAAGAAGATTCTTCAAGGGTTCTTTAGTTAAAGGAAATGATCTTCATAGAACCATTTTATGGTTAAGTGCTTATTTGCATGAAATGGTTTTTCAGATTGATGGAACTGTATGGAAAATGATTCTTTATAGCGGCAAATTGGATTGTTCTATGGTTACAAGCTTGACATCATAGCAATAAAATAACTTTTTTTGGTGCTGCATAGAACCATTTTCAAACAGGTTCTATATAGAACAATATACAACACATTCTCCATCAATCTCAAGAACCATTTGACCATGCAAAGAGCCATTTAAGCATGAAATCGTTCTATATAGAACTCAAGGCTCTAAACAGAACCATTCCCTTTAGAGAACCCTTGAAGAATCATCTTTTGTAGAGCCGATAAATTGGACAATGTGTGTTGATACAAGGTAGATGTTCATAATAAAGTAGCCAATGAGTGTACAGCTGATATGTGAACATCAGCCAGCATCAAGCACATCTTTGAGAAATCGCATATCTTCTCACATCCATTGGAGACGTAGCACAAAACGCTGAACCACACTGCTGTTTGTGCAACTCAGCTAAAGAGTTTAGCAATTAGTTTAGAACAATGTGGCTTCTGCTAGAGGCCTCCTTGGAGTTGTTTATAATAGAGTTTCATATGTACGTGAGTTAATAAAAAACATTTGCTCTGCTTTAGTCGGGCACACGCACATCAGGTTTATATCGAGGAACACTTCACTCCCCCTCTTTCAACTTTAGGCCAGGGTAAAACCTCATACCCCCCAGAAAGCACTTTAAACTCCACAGTCTCCAATTTAGTATGAAGATCACAACCCCTCCTCATAAACGCCCACTTCCAATCTCCATCTGCTTCCTCTCAGCCTAGTATGACTAGGCTAATATACAATTCGTCCACATAATGCATTATGTCTAATAAGTACAGTATAACCTTGAGATAAAAGTATGTAGACTACACAGTAATGACAATTCATTAATAATGCCATTATTACACTGTGCCTACATGTCAACGCAGTCATTAGAACTTACTCAATCCTATTCAGCTGTGTACAGAATGAGGTTATTTCTTAGATTTTAGACTGCACAGCAGACTGTAGGTTGTTTTGCTTTAACTACTGAAACCAGCCCAGATTCCAGGCCAAGACATTTTCAAGTGCGCTTAGTGGAACAAATGTTTTCGGACATTGTTTATGAGACAGCTGCAAGGGTGTCCATGCTAAACGTGCAGAATGCTTTTGGCAGTTGCCGCCACAAAGCCTGTCCAAACCTTCACAACAAAGGTGACATGAGACATTTCGCACCACTCTTGCCGAGGTATATAAAGCAAAACAGAGCAGTTTACAACCCATCCTGACAGCAAACGTACGGATTTCACGGAATCGCTTGGCAGCATCAAAAGTTTGGGCACATTCACTTCTTCAAATGTTTAATTAACGAGCATGTTTGTGTTGCTGGTTTGGCGTAACTTAACAAACAGGACTGTGCAAAAGCCAGAGAGCACCCTTTCATTTATTTAATTACCAGTCAAAACAACAATTAAGTACAAGATCTTCATGGTTCAGAATCAGGAAAAAAAAAACATATCCTGATAATGACACAGAAGCCTCAATAAATAAGTATAATATCAGACTTTTCAGTTTTTGCGGTGTCCATCCTTTGCCTTTATTACAGCTTCCATTCTTTTCGGGAGACTTGCTCTCAGTCTGTCAAAGAAATCTGCAGGGATATTTTTCCACTCCTCCAAAGTTCAGTCTTAGAAGTTGGTTGTACTTTCTGCATCCTCCGATTCAAGGAATCCCAAACACATGCTGAGGTCTGGACTCTGGGGTGGTCCGTCCATCATTCTGGGGTTAGCAGCAGAGTCTGATTTCCTCTTTTTTGTCTGTGTTCTTTCCTCAGTAGAAGCTTCTTGACAACTATGCATCCTTTCAGACTCATAGTGTTGAGCTGTTGTCTTACAATGGTAGGATGGACAGAAACACCTGTGTATTTGTTCAGGTCTGAATCAAGAAAGGAGCTAGGGTTTCTCTCAAAGATAAAAGCTTTAAGTACTGTTTCTCTGGTGGGGAAAGTTCTGGTGGCCTACCAGGTCATGCAGGTCTTGTTAAGAGTCACATTTTCTCTGTATCCTTTAATAATGTATTGATCTCCAGTTACTTCCTTTCTTTCTGATGAGGATTATGTTCAATTTTATGTTCTCTGAAATATCAAACTTGTAATTAATAGCCATTTGACTCGAATTAAAGAAATAAAGGGTGATTTCTGACTTTTGCACAGCACTGTATTAGATAGAAAGCTGTTTGGAAGTACTTGTGGAAGTACTGTCTTGGGTATATTGCCATCACCCATGCATTCTGTCCCCTTGTTTATCTCTAAACCTAATTTAGGACAAAAGCTTTTAAATATGTGTTTTAATTGAACCTGTCAAATCAATTTAGGCAAAACATAATCTCCTCTGAAGAACATAGAACTGAATGCTGCAGAGTATTTGTAATGGGCTATTTTATATCAAGAAAATCTTTGCAGATTTGTTACTTCACTGAGACGTAGCAGTGAAAATAAAACATTACTCAGATGACTTGAACAGAAGGCAAGGCGTCCCCAAATTTTACAGGCAGAGTAAAAGCAGCCTCACAAATGTTTAACCCTAATTATAAGCACTGTGAGAGAAGCTAGAAAACTATTCCAGCTCGTGCGCAAGAAGAGCAGGGCGATAGACGTTCCCCTCTGGTGCTAATTCAAGTTCAGTCCTGCTGCCTTACTTATGAGATTAAGGTGAAGATTTGATCAGTGGGAGCTGGCCCAAGGTCAGCATCAAAGGAAGAGGCCATTGTCTCCTAAAATGGAGCTTGGGCAGACAAACAGAGTGACCGTATCTGACACGAATCCTCTGCTCCAGTCTTCCAGGAGGAGGCGGCGACGGTCTTGTGTATATATGGGCCCGAGAAGGAAATTTCCAGAGCACCAGATGTGCCGCATCACAGTGGAGCCACTTATCTCCACCGCCCTACTGCACACGCACACAGCCGTTTACCAGCAGTGATGAAGGGCAGCTAAAAGTATATACGCCATAGGTTAGGAAAGAGAGGCACATCCGTTAGGCTGGTTAGGAGAGTGCAGGAAAGTAAGAGGCTTCGCTTGAGGCAAGATACAGGACAGGAGAGCCTTGTGAATATTTGTTTAACAGAGCATTCCGATATAAAACTAGTGTTTAACATGTTGTCATGCTATATAGTATTCAGTAACACTGCTCTGTCACCTCACCCTCAGCATTTTGACAGAATTCACAAAATAGTGCAATCAGTACAACTGCAATACCCGGCATGCATTATATCAATACATCATACAACCAATGGGAATCCCTGTCAAGAACAATCAATATTGACTGCTGTTCACTGACATAGGCTGATAAGTACAACACCCTTGGTTAAAGTCCATATTTTATGGGTTAACACAACAAAACGTCATTTGACCAGGGGCGCCCAAACTTTTGCGTACAACCATACAATTTATGCAGCGTTATGTACTTAGTGGCACAGTTCTTATTCAATATACTTCAACTGGATATCACTGTGCAACAGCTTTACTTGAGTAATCTATGTGCATTACTGTAGTCATCATTTCAAGACTGTTAGCAAAGTTACACAATTGAAATAGGATGTATACAGAGCTATATGACATCTACCTGGATTAGCTAGAGAGCTTGCTGGCAAAAACACATAAAACAACCAGCTAAGAAAGAAAAAATATACCCAAAGTGGTTTTAGTCCTTCAAAATTGACTTTCACATTCAAGATACATCACCAGAAGGGGAGTTTCCCAGTGTTCAAACTGGAAAATCTCACTCCATGATTACAGATCGCAGCTGTACAAAGCAAGTAGGCATAGTTACCAAAGACGTATAGATGGCTAAATGTATTTTAGCCAGAGTGTCTCTTTAATGCCCACCTCGTGTCACATACTGACACCATTTATTAATTCATTAAGCGTTTAAGGTCTGAATTGATTTGACTGGATCTGCAGGCAAGATAAAGTACATGCCCTTTTCAAAGTGACAAAAGTGCACTGTGTGACAAACAAGATGAATTGTGGAAAAGGAGAGCTTTAAACTACGTGTTTTACAACAGCCACTTCTGTAGACTTATCAGGCTTAAAGAAATTCTGCCAGAGAGATAAGCGACCCTCTTTAGCCTCTTCAGGGTGGATCATGTGATGTGTAGTCTCCCACAGACATCTCTCAGCTGTTTTTAGCATGATTTTAACTCTCGATGACTCCTTAATTATGCTGCCAATAGAATAGAAGTCACATATTTGAGGCAAATGACTTAATCCTCCTCTTGCATTAGGCAGACAGTTTTCCTTTTTTCCCTAAGAGTTAAATGTTCCTGTGATGCCAGAGACAGCGCCAAACCCTGAATAACAAACTCCAGCCAGAAACAGAGTGAGACAAGACCACAAAACCAAGTGTGGCCCTACTCACATCTCCCCCTACTCCATTTGTTTCTCCACAGAACTAGCCTTAGCAGTATGACAACACCCTTTACCAGCCTTAATTTGATGCAAAGATTTAGTAAGATGAGACCACCTGAAGAGGCAATCTTAACCCCTTAAACTGCAGGCATGTAATCCACTACTATAGATACTATAAAGTGTCCGCTATCTTAAAATGAAAGGTAACTGATTACACTGCTTTTCTTGAGTTGACTCCACCTGAGGGCTCAAAGCACACTTCTTATTTTAGTCCAAAGATTTTCATTGAGCTCAGGGGTCAGCAGCAGGAGGCTTCGGAGTCACGTGTGGCTCTTTTAAGAGGCCCTGTTGCAGTTCCACAGGAGAATTCAGTTTTTATGTCAAAATAAAAATAATCCCCCTTCGCAGTAAAGAAAAGCTCTGCTGGTCATTCTAACACTGTTTTAACAATAAATGGTCTTAAACGCTGGACCTAATGTGTAACTGCATGCAGACTGCTGGTCACATAACAGACAACAGTCTCGTCAGCTAGCAGCTAACAGAAAGGCAAAGAGATTTAAGCCAAACATTGATAATTTGGAGACAAACAGATTTATTTGCATTTATAAGCACTCAGCTAGTTTCCTGATATGTTCCTGATACATATTCTGCAATCAGAAACTGTCAAACACTAAAAAGTCACAAAGGTGAAGTTACAATTTAGCTCACTAGCTTCTTGTTCGAATTTTCAAGTTCCACCTCAAAAGGTGCAAAAGTTAGCTACACAGCCACATTCTGACATTATCTTCCATTGGGTACACACTTACAGATGGCTATAACATTGCTGAGGTTCATCCATCGCACTACTTGGGAGCACCTTAAGTTACTCACATTTCCATAAATATTGAATACACTGGTCACTAACTCTACACCTGGAGAACTACTTTCATTAGGATTTAGTTCTACCCTGCATCTAACATGCTGCTTCCTCCCTTACCAAGCACTTGTGCATCAGCTCCAACCACACAAGCACTTCCTCAGACGTTAATTAGCTGGTGCAGGTGTAGCTGGTTGTGGTTTGAACAAGACTCTGCAGAAAGGTAGATCTCCTGGACCAGGGTTGGAGACCGCTGCTGTAGATAATATTTATTGTTTTGGAATAGCTATATTTGAAAATGCCTAGCGGGACTGAATGATGGAAAGAGTCCCAGCTAGTGAGGAAACTGAGAAAAAACAAGTTCTATATTATTTAACTAATTGAGATGCAGAACTAAAAATGTAGAGAGTAAAGATGAATGTAAAGAGAACTTTTGACAAAACTGAGAAGTTTGAGATGGAGAATTCTAGTTGAGTGAACTCAAGCAGTGTTATCAGTTACCTCATAAATGTAAGTTGAGCTGACTTCTTATTTTTTACAGAGTGGAAGAGTTTTTGGGGTTAAAGCAAAAAAATAAAACATGTTTGTCAAGGAGGAGCACAAGAAGCTGCAGAGGGGTGACCTCAGAGCTGGGGAATGTGCTGTCGGCCCTTTCGCGGCGGGTAAAAGGAAAGACGAAGAGCGTACGTTTATTGCGCAGACCTGAGCCTGACAGCCCTGAGGCCCAAGGCAACCAGGCCGATCCCCTCAGGATGCGCTGAGCTGTCATTGAAAGAGGATCCTGCAATGAACAGTAGGGACATGAGTGTTTGGGGCTGAATGTTTGTAAACAGAATGACCATTAAGTGTTGAGACAGCTGCGATTGCAACATCAGAATGTCCCGGGACGGGGGGGTTGGGGGGTGGTGTCACTGAGTTAAAAGGCCCTGAGAATGTTCCTGGGTAGCATACATTCAAGAGAGACTGATTAATTACTTAACATGGACAGCTTATCCAAACAGAGCACTGCAACGTATGATGTTCCTTATGGAACATAGAGACTTTATTCTCCTATTTCTTTTTCTTTAAATCCCAAGAGAACCTAAATCCATGTTCACGTTCTAAGCAGGTTAATCTTGATTTTGGTGGCACACAATATACTAGCATTGTGCATTCAAACTAATTTTAATATTCAAGTATGTAAAAGAGTTAATGAGTGGATATCCAGTTAACTGCAGGGAAGAATAAAACCATAAAACACAGACAATAATGGCAATTAGTTACTCTTTTCGGTGATATCACTGCTGTTAAGAGGCTGCAAAAAATCAGCAGCATGAAAAATTTGCAGCAAAATTTGAATACATATGAAAATGTTATATTATTCAAAGAAGCAGGACATATTTTCCCTGTCTTCTGGTGCTGAAATGGAACAAGTATCAAATAGTGATCTCAGTATTCAAAAACATACATGTCCAAAGTCTCTGAATTCTGCTTTTTTGTTGTTGTTGGGCAGTTCTAATCTTGGGTACTGCTTATTGAATTGAATTGAATTGAATTGAATTCAGTACCACTAGCCAACTGTGTTTGCACACAGAGGAATTAGATCATTTAACCATTAAGCATCCGTGCAGTGAAACACCCACATACATGCACACTAGTGAACACACACACCAGGGGGCAGTGAGCAGCCCTATCCACGGCGCTGGGGGAGCAGTAAGGTGCCCAAGGGCACTTCTGGTCACAAGGCTGGTCCTCTAACCTCCAGCACACGTCTGCCTTCTCACTAATCACATGCAAGCAGTCCTCTCACTAATCACATGGCTAATGTGGCTCCACCCACCCACACAACTTTAACAGATCTGTATTCCCCAAAGGTCTTTCTGTGTTCAAGTCAGGAAGACTTGTCGAGCCAAACACTATCAAGCTAGATCGCCTGTCAACCTGTCATGCGTTCATTCATCTGTTCATTCATTTGTTCGTTCAACTGGCCATGCCAGCATTCCCTGGAAGCACATGCACAACATTTAAAAGCTGACTAATGTTTTTGGTGAGTCATGGACACAGCAGAGATAGTATCTCAGAGATGGGTATCTCAACCACTGGGTCATTGGACCATAAGTGGGCCACAAAGCAAACCTTGGTCCTCAGACCAGTACTGAGGAGAATCAGTGGCCCTAGTGGGCCAGTGACAGTACTTTGTTATAGAAATCATTTGGAAAAAAAAACAGCTTAGTAATAAGAATGAAATTTAAAATATTCTCAAACAGAAAACAGTGTTGAAACAAGTCATGTAATAATGTGCACAAAGCAGCATTCTCAAATTTTTGCCCCTTGTCTTTAGAAACAAAATACACTGCCCTTAAGTTTTAATTGTTCACTCGCGAGTGAAAAGTATAGCTTAATTTGCCACTGTTTCGCTTTATTTCAGGTATAAAACATGCTTATCTTCACCTAATCTGTGGAAATGAATGCTCAGTGATACATATGGCATGTTACGCCACCCCAAAAAATGCTGTGTTGAAAATTTTCCAAAAATATTTTTTTAAGCAAAAAAAAAAATCTTTACATTTTTGTGGAAGAGGTTGAGAATCCCTGGTTTGGGATATGATGGGTACACACAGCCCATTTCATTTATTTGTCCTTTCTTCTGCTGTTGTCTTTAGGCCCCAAAATTAATAGCTTTCCTTTAGTAGTCTGGATCTTCTGCACTGTTTTTGGACACCACTATAAAAAGTATATAAAAGCCTCAAAACAGTGCACTGTATATTGAATCAGACATAGTTTTGGACATAGTTTCAGTAATATGAGCTTAAATTTCAAAACTTAAAGAGACTGTAAGGTACATCGTTTTTATTCATTGTGTAAGGCTATAATCATATGTCACAGCAAAATGTCTACACTATAGAAGCAATGTAGTTGTAAACTAATATCATAGCAAACCACTAGATGAGTCTAGGTTTATTTGAAACTGACAAACATCCATGGCACTTTAGTTAAGATCATGCCCAGGTTCAACCAGAGCTTCCCTTTGAGCCAGCTAAAGATGCCAAGAAAAGAGAGGAGCAAGACTTATTTTCGATCATAGCCACTGTGCTATACTCTGGCAAATGCTGACAGTGTTTAGATGACTGAGCAAAATCCTACTTGAGTTAGTGACAGACACACCACATTGGTTACATGAAGTTTGCTTTCTCTTCACCAGCTTCTTATCTGAAATTTCAGTTCCACCTTAAATGGTGCAATGACCTTTCCCTGGTCACTCAACATCACCCTTAGCACATCATACTATAGGTCAAACTGATGCTGGTCAAGCAGTCCCCCCGCCCCCCCCCAAAATCAATGTCCATGTTCTGTACCCTCTGCACTCTTGGTTCTTCAATGCAGAATGGGATGAAGTGTGAATGTTAGCACTCATGAAATCATGTGGTTACATGTGCTACAGCACTGTGGATTTGTAGGTAGTGGACTAGTGGTAGCTCACTTCTGGCAAACAGCTTAACAGCTCTAACTGCAACTGCAGTTACATTGAAGGGACACAAAACAGTGTTACAGAAATACAAAATCTAATTGTTACATTCAGTGATATCAGGATTTTTTCAGTAGTTGAAAATAGCATTACAGGTATTAGAGGTAAAGTTATTTTAACATTGTGGTGTTCTGTATGTAGATCTGTAGTTACGCACAATGAAGTCTATTTTTCTTCTTGCAATAAAAGACTGGACTTTGAATCGGTACAATGCAGGGGTCGGCAAAATGCTGCTCTTTTACGACCCTGTTGTGGCTCCACATCAGAATTCGATTTTGCTGTAAGGATAAAAAAATCCTCCGTTGCAGTAAAATAAAGCTCTGCTGATCGTTCTAACACAGTTTTTGCCAACTGCTAATTCTCACTTTAACCCTGAAGGTTGGCACGCAGACTGCTGGTCACCAAAGCCTCCAAGCCACGAAGTCTCGCCTAGCTAGTAGCTGACGAAACAGCAAAGAGAGATATTTAAGACAAACACTGATCATTTGGAGACGAATGGACTTATTTGCATTTATAATCACTCCAACTCATTTTACTGATACATTTCATCTGCAGCAAGAAACTGTCAAACACTGAAAAGTAGCAAAGCTGAAGAATTTCCCCCATTCCACCTTAAAATGTGCTGCAGATACATTCTGGAGCCTTAGGAACCATTTAAGGTGGAAATTGAAGCTGGTGAATGAGAAGAGACATTGCGGAAAAGTTTCCTGCAGGAGATGCGAGAAAAGCAGATACATCTGAGCTAAAGCTTAAAGCGGGGCAAAATAAGTCTGCGTTGTCTTTTTAGATTTTTTAGCCTATGCTAGTAGCACACACTGAGACATACTTACAGCCAAGATGGTAAAATGGACATAAAATGTTGTGGTTCGGGTGGTTTATTTTTGTTGAAAGGACTAAATGGCTCTTCTTAGCATGTGGGTTGCCGATCCCTGGTATAATGTTTTGGTTTATGAAGAAAATTCATTGCAAAGCGAGATATCCAACTTCCAAGCTTCCAATGTTTCTCAGTTCTATAGCTAGCATTACAGCATAGTCTTAGAAAAAAAATTCATATAGAGGAAAAATAGCATGGCTGCTTCTCCTAAGTATGTCAGATGTGAATCGCCTGATAAGCCGGTCATGTGGTGCTGCGCTATCCATGGGAAATATCTTCAGGGAAAGAGTTGCGCTGTGTAAGAATATTCTGATTCCCCTGATCTGAAGCAATTTCCAGACCAGGCGCCCAGATTTCGTAATTCATTCATTTGTACAAGGAAACATTTTAGATAATGCAACACTAAATCACTGCATCGCAAACAAGGAACCCTTCTGGCTAACCACAAGCCCAATGAAAAACAAAGTGGCTCTCATTTAGATGTGAACTACTGTCAGCATTATTCTTCAGCGTAACCTCAGTGCCTCAGAACACATAGCAGAACGAGGGCTTATCCTGCATTTCTTTGTGCTATCAATAATAAAAAGACCTAGTTGATTGGCAGGTCATGGTGGCCAGAACAGCTCAGAACAGCTGGAGCAGACTTGTGTAAGGACGTATCACGGCGCCCCAGACAGAGCGACACAGCTCGCTCAAAGGAGGTTGTTGTGAGCGCAGCGGATATGAAGAAGTCATTGTGCGGCAGACGACGTGAAGGAGCGTGTCGTGACTGGGCTAAAGCCGAGACCGTCTGTGCAGGCTCTCCACCACCCACGCTCCTCTTTCTCCAGCCACAGCCTGTTGCCATGGCACTGATGTGCCATCATCCTCACTAATGAAGATTGCTGGACTTTTGGTGAGCGCTGATCTGCAAACGGCATAGAGTTGCAAACAGAAGCTTTTCGATGTACGGTGCCATTCCAACATTTGGAATCATTTGTCATATATATGAATAATTCATCTGCACATAACAATTTTGGTTAACAGTTATCAAACAATTATTAAAAAGCTGATAACACCAATAGTAGTTTCATATTTCCGAGCCATGTAATAGATACGAAATTCTTTTAATGCAATATTTAACATTCTTTAACATAAAACAAGTAAGTAAAGCACTGAAAATTGCAACAAAAACAGCCCATTAATGGTGAACATTAAACATCTATAAGATCAGAAAATCCTAAGGCTCAATCTCAAATGGCTTTGCTGGAGAACAGCAGCGGCGTTTGACCATTTCTGTTGTAAAGCGTGAACTTGCAAAGCTTTGACAGTGGACAATAAGAACAACTCACAACAGTCAGCTCGTTTTTTAAAGGACGGTGTTTGTCATTTTTTGCAAACAAACTCTTCATATGTTGTTATATATTATATACTATTGAATAAAAACAATATGTAGTGTAGACTGAATGTGAACTACTCATGAAAAGGTATATTCAACAATATGTTTAATATATTAAGTTTTCTGGATCAACAATAAGTACATAACTGTTAAATCAGTTTACAATACTATTATATTATTACATCTGTGAAGCCTACTTTTGAAATATGGAGTGGTATGGAGCTTTATTCTTAATGTTATACAGCATCTTTGGCCCATTCTCATCATTCTGGGCTTTTTTTTTGGATTAAAAAATTTAACATCACATTAGGATTAATGTGTCTATGTACAGTAGTGTTCAAAAGTTTGGAATCACTCGTCATATTAGTAAGTGTTCTTATATAGTGTAGACTGATATGTCATAAACTAGACACCAAGCAACAGACAGGTGGATGGATGGATGGATGGATGGATGGATGGATGGATGGATAGATAGATAGATAGATAGATAGATAGATAGATAGATAGATAGATAGATAGATAGATAGAACAATTCTGGTTCCACTGATCTACATTGAAAGTAATGTAAGTTTATTCTTTCCCCTATAAAGTTACCATTTGGAGATATGAGGTTTTGCTCTGAAAGCAGCAAAAAAATTAACTCATAAGTATATATGGCTCTACATATATGGGTATATATGTAGACATATTATACTACAGATGTAGATGTAAGTCTTCATCCATCTATGTATGTGTCATTAACGTCCTTCAGTAGTTAGCCATTGTTTTCTTTGACCTCAAAGTTGCCTCTGGATATACTGTAGAAATATCCAGATCTATTTGTTTAGCACCACAGAGTAAAGTAAAGAACAGAAAAGTGATGATGAAAACAGCAAAGCCCTCTTGTTTGAGCTTTTGCGTGGCTAATTCTACCACTTTAATGTAGCTCAGCATAGCTACAGGAGAGGAACCCAAGCCAGACAGTACGGCTGGTTATAGCTGGAGGGGGTGGAGGGGGATTAAAAGGTCGTTGCTCCGCAGGAGGAGGTGAGTGTTAAACACAAAATGGGACTTTTTACAGCGAGCCAGTCTCAAACTCGGTCTGTCTGGAGCCCTGTCCTTTCTTCCTTTACTCACACTACAATGTACACACAGCTACTGTCCTTTTCATTAACATCAGCAATGCAAAGAACAGTGCAATGTAAAATGATTAATACACAGAATAGAAATACAGTGATAGCACATTTTATACATCAGTATATTAAGTCTGTCAATTTCAGTTAAATATGTGAAGCAGTAATCTGCAGATTATTTTGATTATGAATCTAATTTTTAAAGATAGAATGGACTGAAGCAAACACTAACAAAACATGGAGAGCCTTTCAAAAACTACACATTTTCATACTTTTTGAAAAAAAAAAAAAAAAATACAGTGTCTATGAAATGCAACTTCTGCCAGTTTTGGAGGTCCCCCAGATGAACCATGCACTTTTTTCCCTTTAGTAACGCTGATGGGATATACAGTCAAACTTTGAACACCCCTAATCAAATGGCATGTTTGGTGAAAATGACTTAACACATCCTCTACAGGGAACACACTTCAATATGGCATTTTTTTGCAAATGTTAGTGTTACACTTCTATGTATTTGCTGAGTTTAACATATCTGGGAGAAAAACATACCATTCTAAATAGGATGTAACTTACATAAACACTGAGCACTTTTTTTATATAAGCCTACATTGTTTCTACACTCATTGCCTTTTTTATCAGCTCCTCTCACCATATAGGTGCACTTTGTAGTTCTACAATTACAGACTGCAGTCCACCTGTTTCACTGCATACTTTGTCAGCCCATTGTGGGTCAGACACAGCAGTGCTGCTGGAGTTTTAAACACTAATATAGTGGACAGTCCATTCACTATCTTCTCTATTAGACACTTCTACCTTGTTAGTTCACCTTGTAGATGTAGTCAGAAAAAGAAGCTCATCTGCTGCTGCACAGTTTGTGTTGGTTATCCTCTAGTCCTTCATCAGTGGTCATAAGGCTCTGCATATAGAATAAAAGTCTCTATGTTTCGGCAAAGACAGAAAATGAGGGACAGTGTTTATCATTTGAAAATTAAGCTCATGATAAATTAACTATTTCATCTTTGAAATAAATAAAAAAGATATTCAAAAAGTATTGAAAAAAATAGTTTTTTATTATTATTATATTTACAAGTTGAAATTAATTGGTTAGGATTTTGGAGTCAGACACCTCCCAATAGAAAGTGCACTATAAATTATTATTTTATATATATTTAGTTTATTACTGTCTAAATTAATGCCTTGGGTTTAAAAGAAGAATAATTTTATCCTTTAAATATCTAAACTCTGAACTCTTTTTTTTTTTAATGTGGGACCTCAGTTTGAACTAATTCAGTAGAACAGTCCACACATCAATTAGAGTTGTGCTTTAGGTGCTCAAAGTTGTGAACGAACTTTCACTACATCCTTTTCCTAAATACTGTAAAAATTGCATCAGAAGTTACTGACATTGCAGCTTTGGACAGGATTAAAATAAAACCACAGAGAAGCACGGAGAGCTTAATGAATACACTACCTCCTTAACTGCACCCCTCAAACTGAACTTCAGTTAACTAACTCATTTCATTGGCTAAAGAAATATGTCATTGTTATTGTTGAATTATTCATATCATATGGAGCTAAACTTGAGGAAATTGGGGACAAATTGTGATGTGCCTGCATGCACAACATGCCTGTTTTACATGTTTCACGAGACACTAAATCACGCTTTATGAAATGAAACTGATGGACATGTTTGCACATGAGAATATGAGAAGACAAAGGAGTCAAACGAAAACACATATGCTTGGAATTTTTATAGAACATTTATATAGTGAGCAAAACGATCTGTTCTGAGGTCAGAGTGTTAAACCTGGTGCAGATGGGTCAGATTTGAGTTTCACTCCCAGCCAGTCTATTTAACCTGCAGCTTAGAGTCAACAGTCAAGGGCTGCATTTTATGAGTAAAGTGCATAAAATAAAATGCTCAGGACAGCAGTATTATACGGCATGACATATCACAGTACACTGGTAAAGACGATGTGTCGCCCAGCACTGTGCTAAATGTCTGGCATCAAAATTTGATTTTATGTAATGGAAGAGTCACAGAATTCAGCTGTTTTTTAATTCAAGTAATCATGACAGCCCTAAGATATATGGAAAGTAATACAAATAAAGCCCAATCTTCGTTTACAGGATCAGTTTTACATGGGAAGGTGGGGTAATGTCATTTTTACTGACATTTTAGTCCTGGCTGAATCTGCCATTTGAATCATTTTTACCATGTACCTGCTTCAGAAATGAGTCCTGCGCTTGTACCTTCTATAAAATGAGATGTACAAATAATCTAAGGTTATATTTGTAACGTGTCACCAGAGATCAGATGCTCGCGGATTGAAAACACAAGGAAAGTTACTGAAAGAATCAGGAAAGTACAACGCAGTCAGAGAACAGGCGTGGGTCCGTTCCAATAAGCACAGGAAAGTAACAATGGTGAACATAACAAACAAGAGCAAATCCAAAAGAAGTCCACAAAACAAGCCACAGGTCAAAAACATGAATACAAGAAGTACAAAAGTACAAAAGGGCAAATCCAAAAGACAGAGTCAGAGAGAAACAAGCAGATGGTCCAATATACGATAATATCAACAGGAATAAACGCTCTGTAGTTTCACAGGGAAAGCAATATCTCACAACTAATACTGGCTAAAGCCTGGGCTTATAAGCTAAACTATCGCAGTCACGTGACACAGACACAGCTGAAACATATTACTATTCGGGTGAACGTGAACGCTGATAGGAGCATGAGGACCGGTCAGGAGTCCTGTGACTTCACTGGGAAGCCTGGGTATTGGAGTCCGAGTTTGATTGCGGGTGCGAGGGAAGTAGCTCTGCCACATGATCCCCCAGTGGATTCTGGGAGATGCAGTTCTTGTCCATTTGAGGACTGGCTGAATGCGTGGCAATATTAATCTTACTCAAGTCAAAAATGCTGCCATATCCTGTGGAAAAGGAGTTTCTTAAGTATGGAGGCAATTGAAGAAGTGTTCAGTTGTGTTCTCTAAAGTTATAATCAAGCTGATATGCACTGTCCTACACCATGTATCCTACCTCGAACTCAGATTTAAAAGATGTAAAAATGACTGAAAAAATGCTGTGATGTTGACTGTAAATTCCCAAGCTAATGATAACACTAATTATACACCTGCAGGCTAAGAAAGCAAGACAGATGGTTAAGACATTAAAAACAAAATCGCTAAATTAAATGTTTTAACGTTTTAACGTTCTGGAGTGAAGCTGGTGTGTAAACCGAGTAGCTACTCCCATCTCAGTCATTTATACTGACATTCCTTTTCCTGTGCGAACTGGTCATAAACATTAAAGACATCCTGTGGTAAACTGTAATTACCTCACCTCCCCAAGGACAACTAATCCTGCCTGAATAGTCCTATTATAAGTAGAGGTTTATGTGCTAGTCAGCACATCAACACAAACAGATAAACCTTTCCTATCTCCCAATATAATGGTAAAACACGATGAAGCATCATGGTTAGTAGCATGGTGAGAAACCACTGGTGGACACTAACTAAGTGAATGTAATTCTTTACTGTACATTTTTAGTGTATCTGTACTTTCCTGAAGTTTTTCCATTTTAGGCAACTTTTTACTTTCACTCAACTACATTTCAAAGTCAAATATCTTAGTTTTTACTTTACTACATTATGCAAAATCTGTCGTTCTTTTTTTCTGAATTTATACAAACACTTTGATTTCATAGTAAATGGTTTTTGCTAGTTATGTTTATGAACAGAGACCTACAGATGCAGTAGAATACAGGAAAACTCATTTGTGAATCTGTGTTTAAAGCGAGTTTTTATTAAACTTAAACTTGTAACTAAGTTGTAAATAAATCTTAAACTGAAACTTTGCTTGTTTGCAAAAAGTGATTTCAGAGCCACTCGGTTCTACATAAGGGAAATTGTTTGCTTTCAGTGTTTTGTGCTCATGATAATTTTAATAGACATCAGCATCAGACTAATTAATGGTATTCAATTAAAAGACTGGTTTACCAAAATTGACAATAGAGTACTTTCACCTCAAATGAGTTAATGAAGCGAGTCTTGTTACAAAAATAGTAACAGGACATTAGAGTCATAATTAATTACTGTTTTAGTACTTTTACTTTCGATACTTAAGTACATCTGAAGGCAAATACTTTTGTACTTTTAATCAAGTGGAGGTCTCAAGGGAGGAACTTCTACTTTTACTGGAGTAATATTTTACCTTGGGTATCTCTACTTTAACTCAAGCACATGGTTTGTGTACTTTGTGAGAAACACTGTGAGAAACCTCCTGTAGGGCAGCAGTTGTAAGTGACACCCTCAGGCAGCGCCCAAGAAACAGAGGTGAGGGAGGGGAGGAACTATGCTGACATACATACACAGGCATTTACAGACATGTCTTTTATCCTTTTCTGTCTCTTTGTGTAGTCCAGGACACTTTGCCCTGTGCCTCATATCTTTTACTCATAGTGTCCAGTGCTGTAGCACAAAGCCAGCTCACTCGAGAACTGTGCCATTGTCAGACATGAAACTGATTTAGTAGCTTTGTAACATTAAGAGAAAAAGGAATTTATTGCATAATTCAAGAACAGAGGTTTAAACAAAGTCATTCAGAGTGATTTAATGTGTCCACTGTATACAAATGTACTGATTCATATGTACTTTGCAGTGGTGCTGAGCTGGGGGTCACAATGTCTACAACGCAGCCATAGCCTTTTTATTTTTATTATTAGTCACATTAACCAGTGAACCAGCAGATCTTCAGAGTTTTCATATGTAACGTTGATAATGAACAAATATTGCTAAATCTGGGAAAAAGAAAGTGCCATGCATGTACCTCTTTGCCATACACGGCTTTTTCAGGTCAGAACTTGATCTCAAAACTATCATAAAGCAATGTCTCAGCATCAAACAGCAAAAAACAGCTTTCTGACACCTTTTAGAAGTACTCTTCTCTTTAGACGTCTGGTTCCTATCACCACAACTGTGTACAATTCTGACTCAGTAAATTTCTCTTGAACGAAGCATTTCACCTCAAAACAGTCGGAATGACTTTGTTACCATCTTAAAAAACTGGTGGAATTCCCCTTTAATTCTTCACTCATTTTCACTGTGGTGTGGCCATGTGCTGCACGATCCCACAAAAACTCCACAGCTGAAGCAGCTTTTGAGCGCCTGGCCCAAATATTTACACAACTATAAACAAAAGGCTTGGAGAAGATCCTTGGCCAAATTTAAAGTGAAAGTACTGTGTAAAATGAAATTTTCCAGTTTTGCAGTGACCCAAAATGTAGTTTACAACACTGCATGATAGAGACCGCTTAAAGACAAAGGGACAAAAGTAGGTATGATGCATAGAAGCTGGATGTTATCTGTACATTTATCCAATGTTATAAATAACAGTATGTCATACAGGGTCACAAATCACACAAAACAAAACATCTATATGAGATTACTTAACACTGATTAAGTTTGGGACTAGTGCGTGATGATTTAGGGCACTGACACACTGAGCCGACTGCGCCTGCAGGATGCTGGTGAGCGCCGGCCGGCCATCACACATAGTTTGTGGCTCTTATCAGCATATTTACTATCAATTATACATCTTCCATTAAAACTACCAAACCAACACCACTGCATTGTCACACAAGCCTAACTAAGATCAAAAAAAGAGTTTACTTTCACTCGGTTTAGGTTAAAGCATGAACATTTTAAGCTATATATTCAAACTACATCATTATTGCACAGCTCCTGCTATGTAGAGTTGTTCCCTTTCTTGCAGTCATGTGAAGTACATCCATGTTGGATACCTAATTTTTGTGATGCGTTTGAGTTCAAATTTTCACAGGAAATGAGAGGCAACGTTAAGCTGATGGAAGACTTTAGTTGGTGCTTGGTCTTCTTCATTGGGTTGGTGTGTCTGGGCCCACAGACATGCACTTTAATTAAAATTGTTATAGTATCTTTTATAGATTATACTCTCTATTTTTTGTTAGACACCACAGACTTTCAGTATCTGCAAGACGTCATGAAGACATTTCCTGTTGAACACACAAAGGATAAATAAAGCCAAAGAAAAAGAAATAAAAACAACTTTGGCCAAACATAATGTAGTTATATAGGCTTACGTTTTACAGCAATGGTGCTGCAAAAGTATAGCAGCATGCACACTAACAATGAGGGATGAGGAACATCAGCAGGTTTTCATGTTGGATGAGTCAATAAAGCTACCTCTTCTGATAAGCTAACAAAGCTATCCAGTTTCCTGTTGGATGTTGATGATGACTCGCTGTCTTCTTCTCAAAATACTGTCTGCTCAGTGGACAATGTGTTGCTGTTATTTGTCAGAGAATTTTTCTTCGTTTCAGATTGGCAACGTATAATATCACATACTTACAAATATGAGCAAAACCACCGCATTTCACTGAATTGTTGGCGTGTATATTTTCTCTGTTTTTTGGATGATGAAAAATAAATTCCTGAATAGTGATTTTAGTATTTGAATACTGGCACCTCGAACATTTAACCAAGTACTTGAGTACCTGTGCACAACGACTAAAGAAACTAATGTCTTGGCAATATGAGTAGCGATAAATTACTATTAAAATAATGTGCCTCTGGCTGAATGTACATGTTTTTTTTGGATATGTAAACAGAAATCTAATTAACTTATCCTTTAAGCTAATAGCAAAATGCTAAATTACAAAGCCACCATTCACTATTGTGCAAAATTAAAAGAATGAAAATACTAGCTAACATCAAAAACATCAAAAACAAACATACTGTGTATATATATATATATATATATATATATATATATATATATATATATATATATATTTAATATACATTACTTTAATATATTAATATAATATATTTAATAAAATGTATAAATATTTAATTTCTTAAATTTAAGTTCTTAAAAATTCCTGATGGTGATGCACATTTGTTGTGACCATAGAAATTTCTACCTTGCACAGTTAAAATAAAATACTGAGAGTGTGAACAATCCTAAAGTGTGATGCATTTTTATAGGCCTGTTGATCAGGATGTAGCAGTGTGAGCTGTGGACATGTGTTTTTGTGTTCTTTAATCGGTAGTTTAGGTGAATGGTTAAGTTACTTCTCCCACGAGAGAACTGGGTTCAGTCCCAGCACTGAGAAGCACTCATGAGGTCTCTAACGGTGTGTGCCGGCAATGATATGATGTCTCTCTGGCTACATGATCTGTTCTGTCTTTCCAGCTCTTAAAAATGTGTTTAGTGTTTATTGCAGAAACTCAAATACGATAAAAATGAAAATATTATTTATTGTGCGGACATAGTTTGGAATAAGAGGAAACTGTAAATTAGATTTTTATAGACTATTGCTTTAGTATTTCTTTTAAAAAAGAAAACAGAAAATCCAGAAAATCTGGTAGTCACTCATCCCGTTGGTGCAGATGGACGGCAGATGGAGAGCATGGCAGTGACGCCGCAGTGTGAGCTGTTGTCTTCGCCTTGTAGTGATGCATCAAAAGACGGATGCGTGTGAATAACTGTGTGATGGGCAAATATGACGAATGAGCTTAATGGAACCGTGACTTTTGGTTTTCCCTGCAGTGAGTTTGAAGAAGTGACAGCACTGACGGCCATTTTCAACAATAACGACTCCCCGTTCAGAAAACGTGTAGGGGTACGGTGAAAGTGAGATGGACGAAGAGAGAGAGGAAAAATAGTAGAGAGAAAAGGAGAGAGAGATAAATCCTGCTTGGCTCTGCTCTCCCTGGGAGTTGATTGAGGAATGTGGTTGGAATCTCAACTAAACTCCCCCAGGTCTAACTTTCTCCCTACTCCTCCCCCTCACATGAAAATCTTTACTCCTCACTCCAACTCCAAATGTCCAACTGGCCAGTGCACCTGTGCACAGAAACATAGTCAAACACGCTTACAGCAGTCAAAGAAAATTACTAGTATTGTCCCAACAAAATATTCCTCAGTTCTGACAATATCCAACTTTACATTTATGGCATTTGGCTGACGCTCTTATCCAGAGCGACTTACAAATTGATCATTTTACACAGGAAGGCCAAGGTGGCGTTAGGAGTCTTGCCCAAGGACCCTTATTGGTATAGTGTAGGGTGCTTGCCCTGGTCGGGGATTGAACCCCAGTCTACAGCGTAGAAGGCAAAGGTGTTAACCACTACACCAACCAACCACAACTTAAGCCTTGAATGTACTTAACAACTTTTAAAACTCTTTACGCTAGATTGTAGGCTGAAAACAATGTGAGGTCTATGTTAGAGATAAACAGAACATTGAGGTTGTGGGTTAAAAATGTTTAAATTCACTTTACCTTTATATTTATTACATTTGTAAAGTGTATCTGATTGCTTTCCCCTGTTTGCCTACTTGCTGCTATCCTCCACCATGACGAAAACGGGACCGATGTTACAACTCAGTAAATTTTGATGTACCTGACTTCATCATCGATTTCGAAGGGCGTCTTTATGGTGCCTCCTGTTAGGAGACTTGTTTTCTGATTAAAAACCAAGACCACTTGAAAGCAACATTAGCTTTCCATGGAAGCTCAACATTACTTAACACCACTAGAAAAGAAAACATGCTGGTGTTGGTTCTGAACCAGCCGAGTGGTTCCGCTTATTAACCAGCTTCCTACTCAGATTTTCATTCCACCTTAAATGGAGCTTCAGTTACATAAGACTCTGGTGAATATAGGTAGCTTTTATGCTATGCTCATGCTCTAACAAACTGAACTACACTCTGAGGATGTGCAGTTCACACTGTGAGCGATTTGTCAGTAGCTAATGCTAACAGCTTTTGTTTATTAGTGTTTAGCAGGCTACTTTAAAAAATTACGGAACAATCGACAACTCGCTGTACATTAGCTGGCTAACTATATACAACTAGGTAATTAGCCTAAAACACAGCATAGTTTTCATGGGAATGAGCTACATGTGGGTCCTGGAAACCAAACCTGTTAGCATGTTAAACTGTAAAAACGATGAATAAATGATGTTGCAGCCTGAAGAGCTATATATCCTTCACTTACATATTTATTACTTCATCACTTATTTTAGCTATCACATATTACTTAATGTAACTCAAAATTATGGGCAGGTTTAAACAAAGCGCCATGTCTTTCCAGAGGTGCTAATTTAGCGTTTGGTGAACATCACTTCAGTTGCTCAGAACACTGCTATTGTTTATTGATTAATCAATGATTATAAATAATGAAATGTCAATACATGTCATTATAATGGATTTATTTTGGAAGTGTACTGTTATCCCACTTATTGTAATATAGACAGTATGGTATCATTTGCACACCAGCTTGCCTCAAGTTACCTTGTGGGGAGGGCATAAGCCATACACCAGGAGGTTGGCATACATTTGAATTGGGAGCTGACGCACCTCGTCTGCTAATGTTCCCTATATGATTTCCTTACTTTTGACATAACTGGCTCAATGGACTTCACCCAGACTGGCCAGAGTCTCAGAGGAAGAGGAAGAAGAGGTATGATTCATTCACCGTAGTTTCAGAGCATACATACATACTGACCTAATCAGGTTTAATGGGAGTTTCTTTATATACTTTAAATGCCCTAAAATCTGCAGACTAGAGCTGACCAGCACAGAGTCATTGCAAATCATCTCCATTCTTGTGGCAGAACTTATGTAAAGTAACTTGTAACTTTTAGTTCAAGCACCAATTGCATGTTTGTTTTCTATCTGTCATCAGTATTCAGTGATATTCATCTTTCTCGGAAACCAAGAACAACATGAAGCATGAAGGATAATAGAACTCAGAAACTGATGGTCTGTCCAGCTGTCATTCCAATGAGTGCGATTTCCAAACAGTGGGTGGACAAAGGCTCTCACAGCATCCAAAGTATTCCAGCTTACGACTGCTCCGAGACTTTTGAAATCCAAAGAACATTTGCTTATTCCATAAGATCTTGGTATTTGTGTAGAGAACGTGGAGACACAAGCAGCTGTTAAGTGAAATGACCGCGTCCGGGCAGAGCTAAATATGGAGCTCTTTCGGACCAAAATAAACAAGTCATCATTCTGTAGGTCGACTGGCATAAGCGCCTGATTTTAAGTGAAAATGGAAAAACTGCTACCAGCTTACTTCAATTTCAGTTCATATTAGTGGCAGAAAACGGAAGCCCATTCTCATGAGGTACAGCAGGACACTCTACTGCCTATAAGACAGGCAGTAGAGTGTCAAAATCTCTACTGTTTTCTTAGTGTACCAGATAATAACATTTTTTTTCACAGTTTTGACTTATAATGTAGTATATAATGACTTGAAGTGTTATTACATATTGTTTTTGTTCAAAATATTGGGATGGTATGTCAAACATTAAGTCATTATTTCAACAAAATAAGTCAAAATCTCAAGAAAATAAGTTATTATTTTCACATACTAAGTCATCATGATTCTTCCAACACAGCACACTATAATTTAGGGAAAACGTTTTTGCTTTCACTTCTTTTTTTAATAATGTGGCTGTTCGAATAGTAAAAATCATTCAAATGATTTCAAATTTCAGCAAGTGTTGGACAAGCATGCGCTTGGCCTGGTGGAGTAACAGTGTCCAGACAGCCTTTTCTGCATTGTCGCGGTCTGACCTCTGAGCACGTCCAGCCTTGGAGGAGAGCAAGTGTTTATGCCCACTCAGACACATTCAGCGGGCATGTTTACAGTGCCCACTGGTCGCCGTGGCAACAGCAACAGAGTGGTGTGTGTGTGTGCGTGTGAGTGAGTGTTTTGGCTGACAGAGTCAGCATTCTGACATTTACGTTATATGCGCCTGTGCAGTGAGCTTAAATGCCATGCTAGTCTCCCACACTGATGCCCAGATCAGCACAATTTGTCTGGGGAACAGAGTGAACATACATTTTCTGGCCACTTTATTAAAAACCTCTACCTTGTAGCTCCACCTTGCTGTTATGGGGTTGTAGCCCTTCTGTTAATACATCGTTTGTATTAGCCATTTTTTAGCCCTTCACCAGTGGTCAGATTCTGCTCAGACTCAATACTCCACAGACTACCAGCAGTCCTGTGGTCATAAACTGACAATGATGAATATAGTAGTGAGTGGCTGACAAATTAGTAATCAATGTGGAAGAATCATTTTAAAACAGAGTTAATGGCCAAATTGGACAGCAAAATCATTTGCTTAGATATTTTGTAATATCGCTGACGATGACAAGGAGTGTCTAGTTTGGAGGTACACAATGTTTTAGTATTGTGATATTTAATCATAAGATCTGGTAGTAAGTTCGTTGTTGTAATGATTGTGGTGTTCAAGTCTTGAATCATGTCTTTGTTTTCAGCAATTTGCTGACTTCAGTCATCTGAATTTCAGTGAGCTGTTATTATCCTACAAATGTGCATAAAAACTGCTGTAATGCGACCTACAGGAACCTCAAAAACATCTTTTACAGTATGCCAGGTTAAAACTGAGGCAGACAGGCAGCCTAGTATGCTTTTGTTCCTCCAAAGCAGCCAAAGCAGCTTCAACCCACCAAGACATGGACAAGATCTCTGTGCCCTTTGGTATCTGGCACCAAGAAGTTAGCAGCAGGTCCTTTAAGTCCTGTAAGTGGTGAGGTGGCTCACCAACATGGATCACACTGATGCTCAACTGCATAAACTCCACAGATTATTTTGCTTAATTAACCATTACGATGCAAAACAAAGGCATTCAAATTTATATATATATATATATATATATATATATATATACCTTTAAAACAACTTAGCAAGTCAGAATTAATCACAGAGGTGGTGATGGGAACCAGATGTCTGAAGGTTTTAATGCCAATAAAAGCCACTTACAGAAAATTATTACTAACAGATATGAATATGCTACCTCATGCCCGAGACGTTGTTTTAGCTTCGTTCTGGGACAAGATTTTGGCCTAATATGTATATTTTAAAATCATGGCAGAGAGGTACATGCAGGGCATTGTACAATAATATAGTCCTCAAAGATAGACCACTATTTTTTCTTTATCAACATTACATAAAACTCAGAAGACACGTGTAAGCCCACTGTTGGTTTTTCACACTCTCAGAAAAAAGGTACGACACTGTCACTGGGGCAGTACCCTTCTTGTTACTGATGTGGTACCCTCAGGGGTACATCTCTGAACCTTTAGTCAGGGAACATAACAACCATAATCCATTGAAAGTATATTTTCTAAGTTGTATTGACTCCACACACCCCATCTCGCCTCCAGGCTTTTTATTAAATGGTTCTGTTTTAAAACAGTTTATAGTTTATAAAAAGATACCAATTTCTACTTTTCCACTTTAAAAAACTTCTTTAAGGTACACAGTTGGACCTTAAAACCACTGTTGTACCTCTGAGGGAACATTTACGCTGTTTGTACCTTGGTGAACGATATCATGTACCTGTATGGTACCTTTATTTTTCACAGTGCATAGTAAATAACGTGATAAACGTAAATATTGCGACCCCTAGTTCCCATCACCACCACTGTAAAGAAGGAGTTGGTTAAGTTTCTCTCCAGTGTATAATTTCACATCAAACCACTCTGAATGAATCTGTGAACATATTAGCCATTGAAAATTGAAAATTTAGAAAAAAAATCATGGATTTCCCTCATAATGCATGAAAGGACAAACAAACAAAAAATGCTGTCTTGGTTTCAAGACACTGACTAAATGTCAGTAAATAAAACCAAAAGAAGCAATGTTCTGGCTAATAGCATACCGTTTTATAGAGCGTCCCACAGAGCTGAGCCACTCTTCTATTGTAGCCTCTATCAAAGCTCTATTACAGCTTGGCTCGCCCAGCCATTCCACTAATCCTCTCCAGGTGTCGCATGCACACACACGCATGGCGGTGGATCTCTTTCCCACGCTCCCGCATACCTCAGCCAGACCCTCCTCCATCTGACCCAATCAACATGCTTCCTCACACCTTCACTCATGGCTAATTACATACAGGCCCTTTATTTTCATCTTCCTGGCTACCAATAGGTTTGAATTGCACCAAGCAATTACCTCTTACTTAAGGTGCATTATCATAACAAGCGCTAAGCGCTGCGGTCAGAAAGGCTGGATGTGCTCACGGCAGAGTGGAAGGAGTTTAACTCTCACAAGTTGGAGTATGACCAGTATGATAGGACAGTGATGATATAAGGCTATGTTTACCCAGCAGGTAAAAGTGGCCGAAATCCGATTTTCTCCCCAAATCCGATTTTTTTGTTTGGCTGTTCACACTATGTTTTAAATGTGATCTGTATGTGACATCAGTGTGAACAGATGAGCTCCGACACCGACCCACATGCGCAAAAGAACAGAGCTTCACGTGTCGTGCTCGTCTGGAGGTAAACGGTCATGATGGCCAGAAGAGGACGCCAGTCGCTCCTGGAGCTTCAGTTTCATCTTAGTCAGCATCACAGGAGCGATTACAGTTCCAATGACTGACAGGAACACAGTGTGTTCGAGTTCGCCGTAAAAAGGGCGCATTATTTGGCCACGGCCACTTCTTTGGTTCATGTCCTCTTTAAACTGTTCTCTGGTGCTGCAGCCTCGGGCTCCTCCGGCCGCGCTTGGGCTCCTCCGGCCGCGCTCGGGCTCCTCAGCAACGTGAAATTATGACAAATGTCGAGTTGAACTGACGTAAAAGTCGCATGAATTCCGATCTGGCTGTTCACACTGAGCCGCATTGCTGCGGATCGGATACAGATCGGATTTCAGTACCACATATGAAAGCGTCTCAAATCAGAATTGAAAATGTCAGATTCAAAGCGTTTTTTCTGCTCACACTGACACACAGATACACATCTGTGTCACATATGAGGAAAAAGATCGGATTTGGCCACTTTTACCTGCTGTGTAAACGTAGCCTAATATCACATTTTTAAAGTCTATAGTTACACAGTCTTCTTATTTTTTGACTTTTCTGTCAAATCTGTATGTATATCTTTATATGTAATCAAATTATTGTTAAAAGTGATATTATACAGAACTGTGCAAATGTCAGTGACTACCCTTCATTTATTTCATTTCCAGTCAAAAAGGCTATTAAGTACAAGTTAAAACATGCTACACAGAAGTCAACAACTAAATATAATATTGTTGTTGTCTGAAAAAAAAACTCGTATCTCTAAAATGGTAACCTTACAGGAGAAGGGAAAAACCTACTTTCCTTTTCATGTAAGTCTGTCATGGTTGGCTCCTCCCACCACTCCATGTGCTCCTTTGTTTTGGTTTAAGTCCTGCCCCTTGTTTTGTAACTCCGCCCCTGATTGTTTGCACCTGTCCCTCGTTTTCCCTGTGAACTTAAGCCCTGTGTTTGCCCCTTGTTTTTGCCAATGTTCAATGTATTGGTC
Source organism: Pygocentrus nattereri (assembly GCF_015220715.1). Taxonomy (NCBI): domain Eukaryota; kingdom Metazoa; phylum Chordata; class Actinopteri; order Characiformes; family Serrasalmidae; genus Pygocentrus; species Pygocentrus nattereri. The sequence continues at coordinate 17,969,012 of NC_051222.1, forward strand.
CTTCTTTGATGTTTGCTTCGTTGAACTCTGTTTGTTGTTAGTTCTATTCTGGTTTATGTCATGTCTGCCCCCCGATCTATCCGTGTTGGCTCTATGACCCTGGACTGTCTTGACCCTGGATTTGTCCCTAATAAATCTTGCTTATCTCAGCATATGCGTCATCGCTCCGTGTTACAAAGTCAATGGAACCAGACATATTTCTAAGCAATTTTGGACCATTTCTTTTGGCCCATTCATCATGAAAGTTTGACACAATATAAAGGACAAATAGCACTTTCAAATGTAAAAAACTGTAAAACAATAAAAATGGAAATACAAGGTTTTCTTCCAACAGCAGCGATATAGAATATCATACATACATACCTTTATCTTTATTACAACTTCCATTCATTTCAGGAGACTTGCTTTCAGTTTTCATAAGAAATCTGCAATAATATTTTTCACACTTTCAAAATTCAGTCTTAGAAGTTAGCTGAATTTTCAGCCTGTCCTGATCCATTTAATCCCAAACACATTCTGTGATGTTGAGGTTTGGTGGTCAGTCTGTTCTGAAAAACCCAGCGGCTTGCCAATTTTTTGCAAATCTTCTTATTTTTTTGTCACTTTCCTTTTCTTAGTAACAGCTTTTTAACAGCGACACATCCTTTCAGACTCATAGTGTTGAGTTGTCTTCTCACAGTGGAAGGATGAACAGAGTCCTGTGAATGCTTTCAGATCGGTAGTAAGATTGGAGCTTGATTCTCTCCTCTCTCTCAAAGATGAACGATTTAAATGCTGTTTATCTGATGGGGCAGTTTTGGTGGTCTGTTAGATCATGCATGGTTGTTAAGAGTCTCATTTTCTTTGTATCTTTAAATCATTTTTGAACTCCAGCTTTGGAAACTCCTGTTTTCTCATTTTACTTTGACTTTCCTCTTCCTTATGCATGTGGATTATCTTATAATCTGATCTCCTCAGAAATCACTGAACAGCTGTTAATGGAAAAGTTAAATAAAGTGTGGCCTTTAACTTTTGCACTGTACTTTATGTATAATCACTACTTTAAAGTGGTCACACTGTTATATTCACAGTTTCCCTCATTTAGGTCATTCATTGTACTTGCCTTTTTTAAAACTGTATGTAAATTAACCTTATATATGATACAGTACATTGAATTTACATTGAATGACCCTCCACATAAAAACCATGGCAGCAATGATTGACATCACAGCTGATTGGCGCTCAGAACAACAAAGCAAGCATTGCAACCAAATAAGCAACGGAACAAAACCAGAGAGAAACCTGATTCTGTGTACAAAAGGAATCTTGTTCATCTTGCACAATTTACTGTTACTAATTTATTTCTTTAAAGATTTGGGGTTTGATAAAAATCTAAATGTTGCTGAATATCACATTTTCCTCCCATCGGGAATCCCCTCGCATGACCTTCATGTCGCAAATAACCAAAAAACCTCCATCGGCTCATCCAAGGAACACATAACTCTTTCCATATTAATGTGATTTAGAACAGTTCTGAAGTCCATATGAAGACGTCGTTAATAAATCAGTCCAAGAAGAGAATCCAGAACGGATGACAGCCACTAAAGTGTGGACAGATTGACTTTATTTTGGAGAAATGGGCAGAACCAAGCTCTTGGCTCTCGGCCTGTCTGACATAGTTACTATGTCATATCATAGTTTTGGTCTACTCAATATGCTGGACTTATTTCTTTTGGTCAGACAGAGTTCATGTGATAAAGGCAGACAAATACTGTTAGAAAAAGTCCCATAAGAACATAGTAAAAACCTACACCAGTATACTTCTGTAAATGCAATGAAAGAGAAAAAACAAATATAATTTATATGTATTATAGTTATCTAATTTATCAAGCAAGATAGTACTAAAGTAATTAGACACTAAAGTACTTAGTAACAGTACTAAAGTAGGTTTAAGTGTGTGAGAACTATTGCACTTGGAATGTATTATAAATGTACTACTGGATATTTTGAGACACTTTAATGTTACGTATTGTTATGCTGTAACTTAATGCACTGATATGCATTTTAAATTATAGTATATAATAGTATATTAAAGTATTATAGAGTATAACAATAAGTAGGACTAAAGTGTATGTAAATATTCAATATTATATAATTTAATAACTCAGAAGCACAACTAATTTATTTCAATGAATTTAATGAATTTTCATAATTTGAAAATACCTGCTACCCCCTACATTGTATGCACATTTCGTGATGAACGAACTAAAAGAAATGAGCCAAATGACCTGGAAAAAGTCTGGTTCCATTGACTTTCATTAAAAGTAGGTTTTTTTCCTTCTCCTGTAAAGTTACCATTTTGGAGATACAAGGTTTTCTTCCTTCAACATATATTTGGTCATAGCTTTTTGTGTTGTAAGTGTGTACGCTTCATATCAAATAGGCCTACTCTGTTTAAAAGTACACTTACATGCACTTTTGTTTCACAAAGGCATACTTCTCCACTGTTCGACACTGCATGGGTATGCCAAGCAGAGAGAAAGAGAAAGAGAGAAAGAGTGTTTGCCTCGGTAACCAGAATTAAAAGAGGACAGCTCCTTTTTGTGTATATTTAATTATCCTGTAACTCACTGACTGTGGCTTAGGGAGGGGAGGGCTCGAGCTAAGCAAGCTTCTAAAAGTGCTGAGGAGCAATGAAAGAGGAGGAGAGAAAATCAATCAGAGATAGTGTTTCTGCCAATTAGTTAATTATGTTATAATTACAGCTACAATTCTTCATTTAGCGGTCACTCTTATCCAGAGGACTGGACACAAACTGATACAAAGTATCCTAAGACCTTAAAAAAAGAGAATAGCCACTGAAAACCGTGACTTTTTAGAGGTGGATGGTGAAAACAAGAAGTACAGTTGGAATTCATGCAAGCTCATCACTGATCCCAAGTAATTTGAAGTAAACAGAAGCGGTCCAAGAGCAGACCCCTGGGGGACTCCACTAAAATGAGAAAGCCTTAATATTTTCTTCCACTCACTGCCCATATTATGACCTCCACTTATCTTGCAGGTTCAATATATAGGTGTACAATAACACTGTAGCTAATCTGTTGTAATGCGCAATTGATCAACCCACTCTGCCTCATTCATCATTGGTAAATTTCTGAACACAGGAATGCTGTTGATAAGATACACTACTGTTCAAACATTTGAGATCGCTGTTCAAAAGTTTGGGATATTGTTTTCAACAGTATAAAAGCAAATTGGTTTCAGATAAGCATATGAAATAAATGAATGAATGTGGTAAGCTAGTGGTGTAAAATTTTAAATCTTTCAAAAAATAAAAAAATAGCTGTGTCCAGAAATAAAATTCTAAATTGACTGAGAAAGGTGTATAGCAAGAATAATTAAGTTACAATACATTTAATATCCAGAAAAGAGGTGATTAAATCTTGATTTCTTTTGTAAATAGATCATTAGAGTATATCATTTATTTGATATTATGACTGAAAATATTTCATGGTGCCTAATTAATGAATTAAGATTTACATCTACATAACACTAGTATTATGCAGATGTGTTATTAAAAGTAACAAAATAACACAATACAACAATGACACTGACAAGGTGGTGTGTACCTTATTAAACCATCCAGCTAAGCACAGCTCTGAAGCGCTAAAGAGCATCTAATGCAAATTGTGCATGGCAACAGATGGCCTTTAGTCTCTAACTGTAAATAAGCAAGCTGGGCCCACAAGAGGCAGGTCAGTGTTTGCCTCATTATATGGAGCAGCTAGACCATGAACTGACTCTGTCATCAGCAGACCAGAAAGTGTTTGGTCTGCTGATCCATAGGTGGTCACTAGTTGCAGAATCACAACTAGCATTTACTGCCTGAGTCAGCTGGCACTGGCTGCAGAATTGACTCGCTAAGTTGTGAAACAGAACCTTCTAGCCTGTCCACATTTTTCCCATGCTGCAGCTGCCTGCATGCCAAGGCCGGGTAAGTGGTTACAGAACACTGATTAACTGATTTTGTTCAGCTGAATTAAATAATCAGCATGTGCTCCTCAGTCAGGCATCGAGACCCAAAGCCGGATATCACCTTAAGAGTTCCAGGGTAATGTCCAGCTTTGCATATCATTTAAAACAAAGCTGTCATAATTAATGCCTCTAAATTCGGGATGCAACACAGTTGGTTAGCCCCTTAAATAGCTAGGGTCATCAGTGGGCCCAAAGTTTTATTACACATTTCTGTAATCTAAGAATAGCTCAGCCAGTTTGCATTGCATACTAAATAATAAGCCTTATTATGTAACAAGCCTGGGATTTTAAAGGGTTAAAGAATAAGCAATAAAAACAATGCTGGCTTGATTGTTGTCAAAGTCTGATGAACAGTCATGTGATCTCGCGCTCTCGCTCTCTCTTTGTCTCTCTGACTCCGTGGCTCTTTATGTGGGTCACAACTCACATAAAGTACACACACAATCACTCAACTCAGAGAACGTATGTGTTATTGTACTGGCATTTTGGGAAGAGCACCAGCAGTAATGAAAGCAATGCGTTCTGAGAAATGACGCCTCACCATTGTAGGAGGTCTTTCAAAAACACACACACAGCTGCCCCGTCGCTGTGTTACCAACACTGTCTGAAGCCAAACATTTGCTACATTGACAATTTCAAAAAGCCGAAACCCATTTCACCGTTTTAAGAGCTCTGCAATAGCATATTACGGTATAATTGGGTTTACAGTACTGAGCTCATTCCAAATCCTTCCCTTTCATTAGCTCACAATCAGTGAGGCATGAAAGGTGTGCTGTACAGAATCAGGCCCTTGGGAGGGAAATACATAGGCTTCTGTTATGAGACCATTGTGAATACCAACAGTTATTCTTTCTAATAAACTCCACATCATGGCTTTCATAATTTAGATTACTGTGTGATGTTTGGCCAGATCGTATGCCCTGGGAGTAAGAATGGGTTATGACTGCTTTCCATGTGTGACACAAACACTAAAAACCTCAACCTTCACATGTGAAGTGGCATGCTTAGTGTGAGAAAAGATTAATATTGCCCCCTGTTGGTCAAAAGTGTTTATTGCTTTCATTTTAAAGGGTCCATATGCTACATTTGTTGTGTTTTATTTTTATCATCTAAAGTCCACTTAAAATGTTTGTGATGGGTTACATACTAAAAACAATCATTCATTCTTTTATCACCCCTTTCCATCCTATCTTAATCCCTTTGAATTAAACAGGTTTTTGTTACTTTACTGTTAAGACTGATATACTTGAAAGCTAATTGAACAAATAACTCAAAAAGTATATAGTTTTTCATTTATTGAACTAAGCACGCTGCAGGTTGTCATTCCAAACAAGCTGAAGCACACCACATTCTACCTGTTTAATAAGTTAGTCTTTAAACAGCTGATCAATTTGAGCTCCTGTTCGGTTGGAGTAAAACCCTGCAGCCACACCGGCCCTTTGTAGATAAGATTAGACACCCCTATTATAGACTAACTGGTGTTTTTAGGGCCACTGTCTTTCTGCAAGGCCCACCTGCTGTGGAGGTTCATGGATGTATGCCCTAACATTCTCCTGTAGAACTTCTTGATGCAATCCAGAATGCACTGCTCCATCAAATGATGGTAATCTGTCCTGGTTCAATAGCAGCAAAACAGCTTCAAGCCATGATACTGCCACCACCTCACTTCACAGTTGGGATGAGGCCCTTATGCAGGAATGCAGTGTTTAGTTTTTCATTTAAGACATAAAGACCCATTTTGTCCTATCCATCCACATAATATTACTGCAGTAGTTTTCTGGCTCATCCAGGTGGTCTTCAGGGAAACAATAAACTGGTAGAATTGTTATTCCTGGAGAGCCTGGAGAGGAGAGGCTTTCTCCATGCTATCATTCCATACATACTACTCTTGTTCAGTGTTTGCCTGGTAGTGGACTCATGAAAGCTCACGTTAGCTAGCCTAAGAGAGGCCTTATATGTTATCCCGGGGTTCTTTGAGATCCTGTAGAATATTCAACACCTTCGTCTTAAAATCATTTTTGTGGGATGACCAGTCCAGGGAAGACAACAGTAACTGACAGTCCAAACTCTTCAGAAATAGTTTTGGACATGAATAGTTTTTCCAGCCTACTGAGCATGGCAGAGTCAGCCACACTCACACCGGATTGTCATCCAATTGATTAAACCTCCTAAATCTAATTACTGCCTATACCAAACTGATAATTCTAGAGGTTTGCATACAAAAAAAACATGTAATTCTAGGTGTTCTTTGCTTTATTGTTTGTTTTTTTTATCTACTGTTGTTGTATTGTTGAGTTAAATGAACATCTGATCATATTTTAGGTCACATTTATGTAGAAGGGGGTCACAAACTTTCAAGTTTGTGTATGTAAATGAGCCCTGTTCTGATTGGCTGTCCTGTATTGTGCCTCATTAAACAACAGTTCAGGTTAAAACACTCCGTATAACTTCAGCACAAGGGTGTGGTGCTAAACTACTGTAAGTTAAAGGAAAGAAAAAAGTAACAGAGTCAGGAAGGAACAAAACATGCTAAATTATGATGTATGCTAGTCAGCCTGTAAAGCCTGAAATATTAATTAAAAGTCAAAGGTGTTGGATCAGATTTCGTGGGAGTATTTTACACCACGTCACACATCTTTATGTATTAACGTCATGCGCACAGACTCAAAAAGAAAGTTTGGCTCAATGTTTAGGTCTGAAATGCAAACTCTATATTACCGATTAAGATGTAATGACAGTAGATGGTTCAGTTACATGCTCAGAAGACACGTCCTTCATCAAGTTTTTTCTCTGATACCCTTTCAATGAGCTTGCTATCATCAGGTTCATCTACTTGGGGAAGGGATTTAAAGCACAACCACCATTGCAAAATGTTCTTAGACATGTTGAGTGCAATTACACATTTCCACCAGAGAGGCCTCCAAATCATTAAATCTTACATAGATACTAATTTAATCTGACATATATTAACATACATTAACATACATAACATATATACAGCATCTAATTTAACATATCGCTGCTGTCGGAATAAAACCTTGTATCTCCATTTTTGCTGTTTTTTAGTTTTTCACATAATTTGAAAATGCCTTTTGCCCTTTACATTGTCTGTAAATTTTATGATAATTGGACCAAAAGAAATGGCCCAAAATTACTTGGAAAAAATTCTGGTTCCATTGACTTATATTAAAAGTAAAGTAGGTTTTTTTCCTTCTCCTATAAAGGAGATTTTAGGGATATGTGGTTTCGTTCTGAGAACAGCGATATTCTAGTGAACAGCCATTTCTATTGGACCATTTAGTGAGAAATGTTCATATAATATAAACAGCAGATGGCGTTTTCAAATGGTGCATGGGGTATCATTCCTGAAGTAGAACTTTTGTCAGCTATTCATTTAGTTTTGCAAAATTAAATTGTTTTTGAAAATTAAAATGGCAAGAGGAACACATATGTTGGGTTCTATTTAATGTTAGGTTATTGCAAATTCAACAAAGAAAGAAAACAAAGGAAACAAACATTTGAAAAGCTTACTAAACTTTTGACGGACAGAATATGTACACTGTTAGAAATAAAGGTACCATGCAGGTACATGATTCGCTCATCAAGGTACAAACAATGTAAACGTTCTGTCACGGTTGGCCCCTCCCAGTCCTGTCCATGTGTTCTTGTTTTGGTTTTGTAACTCCGCCCCTGATTGTTTTCACCTGTCCCTCATTGTTACGTGTATTTAAGCCCTGTGTTTGCCCCTTGCGTTTGCCAGTCTTTGTATCATTGTATTGGTCTTTGTTTGATGTCTGTTTACTGGTTGCTCTGGTTTTTGTCATGTCTGTTCCCCGTTCTGTACGTATCGGCTCATTGACCCTGGACTGTTATGACCACGACCCTGGATTTGCCCATAATAAATCTCGCTTATCTCAGCGTGTGCGTCCGCCTCCTCGCTCCCCCTTACACGTTCCCTCAAAGGTACAACAGTGGTTTTAAGGACCACCTGTGTAGCTTAAATAAGTTTTTCCTAGTGGAAAATTAGAAATTTGTATCTCTTTATAAACAACTTTTTAAAAACAGAACCGTTTAATAAAAAGCCTGGAGGCGAGACGGGGTGTGTGGAGTCAGTACATTTCAGTGGATTCTGGTACAGTGTGTTTGCTGACTAAAGGTACTGCGATGTACCCCTGAGGGAACCGCCACAGTGATAAGAAGGGTACTGCCCCAGTGACAGTGTTATACCTTTTTTTATTTTAACCATAGCTTGAATGATTTTTATGTCATAGCGCAGAAGATGCCACCATGGGATGGAGTAGAGTAGAGCAGAGTTGACTTCACACGTATGCTTGTTTAGGGCACTTACTAGAACAAGAAGCGCTGCACAGTGAACACTTTTGGAAACTTCTCTGCATTTGCTGTGTTGGGCTTATAAGATTAACCAGTAGATGTCAGTATATAACAACTGTGCTAAGCATTCCACTCTGCAAATATTCTGAACTCATCACATAACATAACATAACATGCAACAGCTCTGTAATAAAGCTGCTCTGGGGAGACGACTAAACAAACTTATCTTTTCTTTCCTTGATAAAGATGCCTCTAATACCATTTTTAAAGCAAATACCATTTCCATATTCCAAATTTCAAGCTCAAAGCACCTGCTGATACCACTTTTTAAATATTAATATGATTTTATTCTATTACATGTATGTTATGTATAATTGTAAAACAAACCAAAGTTAGTTCGTACACTATTTTTACTTATTGCTGAGTTTAACACTTTGTAAATAAAAAAACACAAAATATAAAATGTGCCATAACTTTACACAGGCCATACCATATATTTTTCTTTTTCTCTATTTATGTTAAAACAGTAGTTGTGCATTTAAATTAGCAGAACTGTGTTCTCTGTAGAGGATATGTTACTTATTTTTGCTTAGAAAATCAATATTCCAACATTTGCCCAAACCTTTGCTGTGTATCACAGCGACATTGCTGCTAACTTTGTCTTCAAAAATCAAGAAAGCAACAATCTTTGGTCAAAATATCATCAAATGACTAAGGAAATCCAGAGAAGAGCAAGGCCAAAAACCAAAACTGATTGCCTCTGATCTCAGCCCCTCTGACTTTAATGCACTGCATTAAAAACAAGCCTGCTTCTGTTTTGGATATCACCACATTAGCTCAGGAATACTTTGACAAATCCATTCATTGTGTTGTGAAGACTGTACTCTGCACAGCAGAAGCCATTTCAACACCACTCACTAATGCTGCTGATTTCATCTGAAATTAACTGTCAATTTTTTGGATTGTTTTGGAAATAATCGACATTTTGTTCTCCAGGCCAAAGAACAAAGAACCATCCAGACAGTTCAAAAACCAGATACTGTCATCATTAAGTGCCAACTTAAGGTCTAACTATGATTTTATGTATTTAGTTATTTTCCAATATATTGAACTTAGCAAATAAATAGAAGATGTGCACAAAACTGTGCAATATCGCTACATTCAATTTGTTTCCAGTAGAGGACGAATTAACATCTTTTCACATAGAAAATCACCAAAACACTTCTGGCATGTGGCGTTCAAACTTTTACATACGACTGAATGTGTAATGCTGACTTCCTTTACTTACCTTTACCTGCAGATGATGATAATTATTATTAGCATTCTAATAATAATAGAATAGAATTCTAATAATATAGGACTTTGTAGTTACTGCGCAGGATGTGCAACAGCTTATTATAGCCTTTCTCGGCCAAGTGCTAAATAGTGGAAAAGTGGCATTCCTTTCTTTTGAGAAACTCTACCGTACTCCTTTATGCTGTTTGTGTGTGTTTGTTGTAAGAGGCATGCGAGAGGAATCCTGTCACATGACACTAAATTTATGCATAAATGCCTGATTTTCTGTGTAGTTTCTTGTTACATTTCAGGCATCAACAAACAACAAATCTGCTAAAGTTGAACGGAAAAAAAGTTGACTTTGTGAAATATCAAGACAATCTCTGTTCCCCCCTCCTACATCCACAAAGAGTTGAAAGCATTACACTTGTTACCGTAAAAAAAAATTAATAATAATTTGAATGTACACCAGTGTGCTCACTCTACAGGTACAATACGCATCTGACCAAAATGCCAACTTTGCAGCAATGCTTGAAACAGCGCAACATGAGTGCCTTTAGCGTTTCTATTTATAGTGCTGGGCATGTTTTGTGTAGAAAGGTCTCGGCCTCTCTCTCTCTCTCTCTCTTTCTCTCACACTCTCTTGCCCCACTCCCTTTTCTTCTCAGGGTGAGAGGTCTTGTCATCTCTTGTCTGGAGCTCAGGATTGCTTTCAGTCTTATTTATTTAGCCATAACTGGGATGGTTCTCGCATGGCCTCGGGTCAAATGATACCAAAAAAAACTGAAAACAAATATGATGCAAGTATTTTTAGACCTCACCATGACTTTGATTTTTAAAGCAAGAATTCTGTTTCCCTGTGGTTTCCGTCGAGGCCCCATTGGAAGTGCTGGATTTTTCACCCGTGTACCACGCTGGCAAGGAAAACTCGGCTTGAGACCAGTCCCACTGATTTGTCAGTAAAATGTAACAGCAGCCATTTGTGGGGTTTGTGGTCACATTGTTAGCTAGAGGCTTTAAAACGGCTGTATTACTCTAGGTTTGTAGCACAAACCTCAAAGCCTCCAGAACACAGTTCTACACCCAACAAAAATACACCTAACAGGATACACATTACTGCATGCAATGCCTCTCAAGAGGGTAATGCTCTTGCATAATGTGCCACAAATCATCCCTCTAACAATCATCTGCCATTTCACTTGAAGGGAAAACATCAGTGAACAATTTATATATTTGTAACAGGCAGCCAACCACAGGATCTTCTCTCGAAAGAGCTACACTGCATTTAACTCTTAGAAGTCCGCAGTTATCATTGCCATTTCGCTCTTCTGTCTAAAACCAACAATGGAATTGCTTAACAGTATAGTTAATTACAGTAGTATAACTCCAGTGCTCGAGTACGAGTAGAGATACCCTAGGACTGGGTGGTGTAACGCAAATAAGGTATACTGGCGCGTTTAAAATGTTTGCTGGGGCAAATTATGATGTGTCAAATTTGTACTCCACGTCTGAAGAGGTAAATAAACACACTCCACCCATTTCTATTTTAGAGGAGCTCATAGACAGGTGCCGCTGATAAAAGGATCAGGTAAACCACAGCCAAGAGAAACTAATCATGATAGCGACTTAGCGATGGCTAAGAGCTCCAAACACTACAGAATATGGTTTCAGCTTCACTTTAACACCAGCCACTCCACATTGCACTCGCAGACACTCCAGGCACCCTCTAAACGAGTGTCATTTTAGCATTAGTAGCTCAAACCAAGCCTGTCCTGTGGTGTGTGGCACACTTGGCCTCCATGGTCCAAAATACTGAAAAACATGACTTGACTGCTGATGGCCATCTAAACCTGTATCAGTTAGTCAGTAGTTAGTCAGAAACAAACCTGCACTATAGTGCGGCACTGTTTGGGTAACTTGCTAGTTAAGCTTACGTTAAGTTAGCAACTCAGGCTACAGTTTTCATTACAGGTTTCATTTCACCTTTCTGTCCATTCAACGCCAGTTGCTTGAATTCAGTCCCTCAGATTCGAATCAGTATCATCTAAACTTGTGTTGCTGCTTCGCTGCTTTAGTTAACCACAATCAGACATGTTCTGAGGCGTGAAAGGCCGTTATAATGAGAGCAAAGCTAATGCTAACCAGCTAAACCAATGCTAAATAGCAAAACTGTTCAACATTTAGCGATTATTAGACAGACGGTGTGGCATTTATTGAATGATGCCTTGAAAATCATGTTCATTCTTTAGTGAACCACTTATTTTGATATTTTTTGATACTCTTTTTAATATTCTTTTTTATTGCATCAGTCTTTAGGGAAGGGCTTTGGTAAATGATGATTTAGGTCTAAATAAACATCTAACATGTGAATATTCTTAAAAGACAGTGAAAACAAGCAATGTCAAATGCAGAAAACATCCACTGAAATGTTTAAAGCCTCTGCTGCAGTTTCTATTACGTTCCAGCCCAATTCATTACTAACATTATACAAAATGAAGACGACCGAATGGAAGGAACAACTTGCTATTGCCAACCATAAACAAATAAAAACAGTATGAATTTGATGGGGTTTAACATACTATATGGATACTTGCAGCTCAGCCATTCAGAACAAGGCAATAAGTTCACATTATGAACTGAATAATGCTAACGGGCAAAAATATGTCCTAAAGTGAGGAAGCTGAATGATCTGCTTGAGATGGCAGACTTTTCCGACAAGCCAACGCTCCGAATGTGGACACCTTGAAACGCAGCAAGCTACTAACCATGTAATATTTATAAGGTAGTGAAATACGGTGCTAATTTGCTGTATGCTAAGCTGCTACTTGGAAATCTGGTGTTTATTGCAGTTATGTATCTTCTTAGTCTTTGAAAAGTAATGTATGTTTGAGAACTTGGAAAAAGGAATATATTCTAATATTTCACAAAAAACAATGGGAAAATCTTAATTAGATTTTTGAACCAATCTAACAGGGCTACTGTGACTGCTTTAATTGATTTGTGAAAGTTTTGATTTGTATATTATGGAAAGTGTTACGACGTGACAGAAACCCAGAAGCTAGCGGATGAGAGGTTAGACGGTTTATTCATCTACCTCGCAGCCAAGGCAACAAAAAGGGGCAAAACACAAAGGAGTAGTCCAAGTTCAGTCCAAATGTCCAATAACCAATCCAAACAACCAGCAAAAGTACCAAATAGGGAAAGGCAACAGACGTAGTCAAAATCACGGTTAAACAAGAGAGAACAGGGAGAATACGCTCAGCAGGTTTCAGAGAAAACAACACCTCGCACTGACTGATTGTCAGACCCAGGCTTTAGTACTCTGTGCTCTAATGAGACACAGGTGACATCAGTCAAAAGTCTGGGGACTGTGAGCGCTGATAGGTGCGCAAGCCTGAGTCCGGAGTTACAGGCTCTCCCAGAGTATTCTGGGAGTTGGAGTTCAACTGATGAGTCCAATGCGTGACAGAAAGTGTGAGTACAGGCACTTTGCCATTGTCCACCACTGGTAAACTTATGTCATACTACATTTTGTCACTGTCCAAATATATATATATATATATACATATACATTATTTGAACTGGAACCCTGCAGCTGTCGTTTGCATTGTGAAAGAATAGTTGGAATAAAATCTCTTGGCTTAAATTTTTTTGTTTTTGTTTGATCATTTACATTCAATCTGTATTACCAGGTTTGAGTCTGCACTTTTTTTATTTGTTCTGATGTCAAAAAAAAAAAGCATCCTGATAGTTTCAATGAGCTATGAGTGAAAAGAGGTTAATATAGATTTTTTACACCATGGAGAGTTAACACAAGCCAGCTGTTGAGAGAGAGAGAGAGAGAGAGAGAGAGAGCTGAGAAGTGAAAGGTGTGTGATTTGGAAGGTCGGGGTTGTGTTGGGTGAGTGGACGAGCAGATCGAGTGTGTGATGAAGAACTTAAAGGAATGCTATGGAGTGTTGGAGGAGGAGATGCCTCCCTGCTTTGCTCTGCCAAAAAAGGCGTGGGGGTCGGGTCATGCCGCTTGGCGGAGATGGAGCACCGAGCCAAGGCGAAACTCTCCTGACCGAGCTGTTGTTTTGAGAGCCACTGTCATTTTTTTTCAAACTCTTGCATTTCTAAAGTAGTAACACAAAGAGTAACTGTTAATGAATTATTACAATTACAAGACATTTCAGCAAAATATCAAATGCAGTCATCAAAGTGTGCTAGTTTTTGTAGCTAGTAAGTAAAAGGAAACTTACGCACACCAATTAGCATTTACATGATGATTACATGATCACTGTCCCATCTCTCTTTTAGGGATGTTCATGGGTGGCATACAGTGACATACAGTGCCAAAAAGTGACATTGGACGAGAGAGGACACTTTACATCTCGTTTCAGTGTGGGATGATACGCATTATCAGTGCAATTCGAAATGATGGTGCATAATCGTAGCATTTTACCTTCCCTGTGGTGAACCAGATATCTGTTCATGAACTTTTACAGACAGACGCATAACAAAATTAGTCCTAATCCACAGTCCCACTCTCTCTATGCCTCAGAACTGAAGAGGCTTCTTTTGGTATTGTGCCTTTATGATGTATTAAGATGTATGTATGTATGTAGATGACCTTTGTCATAACTGGCTGTCGTGTATTATACTTTTTTAAAAAGCAGTGCAGGTTCAAACGTAGCAAAAAAATAGACTTGAGCCGCTCCTTTGGAAGGTCTGGATCTTTTGGAAGGCTGTAATTTTGTGTTCACTTTCTGATAGTGTGGAACAGCACAGTGCTGGATCGTTTTCCTTTATCTCTTAGACTGTCTGCAGTAACAGCACTCCTTATCACATCACATAAACTGCTGTAGTGTTACATGTAAAAATATGTGTATTATGAACTCCATCCATCCATCCATTTTCTAAGCCGCTTCTCCGTCAGGGTCGCGGGGGGGTGCTGGAGCCTATCCCAGCAGTCTTTGGGTGGATGGCAGGATACACCCTGGACAGGTCGCCAGTCCATCGCAGGGCTTTTATGAAATAAATAAATATATATATATATATATATATATATATATAAAAATTTTGATTAAGTGACCCTTATTAGTCCCACAATGGGGAAACTTCACCTCTGCATTTAACCCGTCCATGAAGCGAAACACCACATACACTGTAGTGAGCACACACACACACTAGGGGGCAGTGAGCACACTTGCCCGGAGCGGTCGGCAGCCCAATCCGCAGCGCCCGGGGAGCAGTTGGGGGTTAGGTGTCTTGCTCAAGGACACCTCAGTCATGTGCTGTCAGCTCTAGGGATCGAACCGGCGACCTTCCGGTCACAGGGCTGGTTCCCTAACCTCCAGCCCACGACCGCCCCATATATATATATGAGACCAATCCAAAGTGGGCTGCTTTTGCAGGTTGATTTTTCTTGCACAGTTCATGTTTAACATATGGGAAAAAAAAATACAAGGTGTGGCCTGTGCAAAAGTTATGGCACATTTTAGATCCTCCCCCAACTTTACACATTTGTTTCATGTTATTAAAACATTGGGTCTCAGTCGCCAACATCTTCATAAGTTCATAAATCTATGTGCTCTTAAACTGCAGAGCTGTTCTCACCTTTGTGCTCTTGAGTGTGTGTCGATTCTGTTCTTACCTAAAAACAGAAATCTCAAATAAGGAAACTCTGGATGTCAGAATCTTCATGAAAACTGCTTTTAAGAAGAAATATCTTCTTAAGTTTGCTTGATGATTGCAGCCCAATGTTTACATTACACATCCCACCTCATTAACTTAAAATAAAACAAAAAAATGTAGGTTTCCATGATCAGGGTCCTTTCCAACATCTGGAGCACGTTTTGCACATGAAGGAACGATACACTACTGACCTACTCAAATGACCACTCATCTTAGACCTTAGAAATACTACAATTCTTAGTGACTGCGCCTGGTGACTGCCATACAAATTTCACAGCTTTTTCCTTCCTCTCTCAAGCGTGTTGACAACTTGACTGTGAAGGTGGTTTGGAGAAAAGAGAGAGGGGAACAGAAAGGGAGAGAGAAAGAAAGAGGGAGCGAGAGAGTGTCTCAGTTATGGTTCCTTTTTCTTCAAGGCCCCAGGCACCGGAGGCCTGGAATTCCAAACAATTCTACCAGGGCCCCTTTTCGTAGGGACTGGAAAAAGAAAGAGAGCGAGAGAGATCCACTACTTCATCTCCAAAAAGAGACCATAACACCACAAACGTCTTTACTGTGGACCACAGGGCTTTTACTGTAATAACATCAGAACCATGACAATATCACAAATATTTAGGGAGTGAGACAAGGCCTTTCCAAGGAGATGCTATTTTCTCACAGTTGATATCACATTGAGCGGAACGGCATGTGAACGGAAATGATGCGTCGAAACTTTGTGTTCTGGCAAAACAAACACAAATCATTTTGCTGCTAATGGTGGCCCAGAAACTGAGCCATGACACTGCCTTTAGGCTGATGGCTCAAGCTTTTACTGAGGCCAGAGATCATAAAAGGAAAAGGTGCAGCATTTGCGGGAGACGTTACAAGACAGTGTTCTTTTACCACATGACTTTAGGATAAACAGTTTAATCTTGAGTTATTATTGTTGTTTTGCTATACAACATAAATCTAAATGCTTAATTACAGTTAACCCCTTAAATCCCGTACATTCTAAGGCTTATTATTCAGTAACTACAGGGACTTCAATACAAACTGGTTGAGCTATTCTTAGGTTATAGAGTGTGGTGTGTAATAACACTTTAGGACCACCAGCCACCCCTGGCCATTCAAGGTGTTAAGAAATGAACAATATTTCCATTCTATTTACATTCTGTATTGACAAGTCAACTCTTTTGTTTTGGTGTCAAAAAGAAAAAATGAATAGATGTTTTTTTTCATCCACAACACTGTATACAATACATTTTAGCTGATGATTTCCTGCTAATTGTAGATATTAAAGAACAAGGCTAAAGTGGCCAAACAGGCTGACTGTCTTGTTTTCTAGTGGTCAACACTCAGTAGCTCCCAACTAATAACAAAAACAGTTCAAGCTCAAATAAACAAATTACTCAGCGCTGCCCTCTAAAGGTGCTACGGCCTCAGAAGTCAGTACTTTCGTTGTTTTTGTAGAACCCATGATATCTCAATAAATGTGTTTTCTGCTTCCGTTTATTACCATTTGTTCACTTCAAATCAGCTGATTGAAACACCTAATTCACATTATTTTAAACATAAACATAAACATATGATTAACAATTGTTAACTGATGACTGTGGAAAAATAAGCTGGCGGTTATATAATAATTATGACAAGCCTTCAAGACTCATCATCAAATTCGATTCATAATATGTTCTCTTCTACACCATCTTTCAAAAGTTTGGGAACACGTGTCATATTAATAAGTGCTGTTTATTTAATCAATATTAACTTATGTGGTATAGATTGAAATACTATAAGCTGCACACCAGAAAGTATTTTAAGATGTTTTATTCAATAAACACCAAAAAACTATGAATATAATAAATGATACACTGTCATTGTTTATTCATAGTCATTTCTTGATAGGTAGAGAGATTTGATCAAAATATTTCAGATATGATTCATTCTGGAATTTTATTATAACTGTTAATGTCACTGACAAATCTTTTTTGCATCATTTTTTATAGCCTTCTACCAATTAGTTAAAATCTATGAAGTTGTACAGCAGTAGTATCTCAATAGGATCATTTTTACAAATCTACCTTCAAAAATGTGTTATTTGTTAAATTTGGTATTATGTTATTGAAATCAGCAGCTCTGAACTTTTAAATGGTGATTCCAAACTTTTGAACACTGGTGTACTTACGAACATAAATGTGAGTTTGACTGAAAGTTTACAATCCGCACTTCTGACAAAGTTTCCCTGCTTGTGTTAAAGAATCTGAGCAAATATATACTGACTAATATATGACTACCACATGCTTTCTAGATTGCTGGGACTATTAATGACTTCTAAGGGTTAAACCAATTTTATAAAGACTTTTGAGAGCTTAACTGAGGTGTTGTGTGTAATGAACAGCCATAAAACTACAGCATTTGTGCAGGAAATATATAAAAGATGATGCCAATTTTAAGATACCAAGCTCATATCCAAGCTCAATGAAGAAAACAGGGGTGGGGGGTTGGGGTTATCTGTGAGGCTAAATTGAAATGAACATTTTCATTTATATTCTGAAGGTCTTTGGAAGCACAGGCGCACAGCTGAAACATATTGGAGCTGTGTTTAAACATCAGATAAGTAGAGGGACTTTAATTTGAAATGTCTTGTCCCTGTCTGAACTCCAGGCCATTACCAGCCTGTGGGCTTTAAGATGCAGGTCAGGAAATGAAAATGGGAACCAAAGGAAGTTGTGATTCGCCCTGGCTTCCTCTGGCATGTCAACGGCACAGATATCGAAGAGAGGAAAGTGTGTCACAGGCATAAACTCGTAAACCCTTAGTGAGTTCAATTACACGAGTTTAAGGTAGAAAATAGCATGATGTTTACTCTGAAGTATTAAATGGGTTTCTCAGTATCAACCACCCTTTCATTTGCTTCATTTCCAGTCAAACAACTATCAAGTACAAATTATTCATTTTCAGCATCAAGAAAAAGGCGGAAAAATGACATAGAAGCCTCACCAACTAAATATAACAACATCTGTCACTACTCAATTTGTCCACTCTTTACTTTTGTGCACTCTTTTGCCACAACTTTAGTTGCAGTTGTGTTCTCCCAACAACAAAAGGTGTCACTGACATTATGCTCCCCCTCAAAAAGACACTAACATTCACACAAGCAACTACACAAACACACCTCAGCTGCCTGTGAATGTCTTTCTCATATAAATGGCTAAAGGAGATATTGAAGAGATTAGATATGAGATAATCCACTAGCGTTAGAAAAAAAAACAGAGCCAAAAATAAAATAAGTGGAAAAATCCCAATTTTCCAATACTGAAGTTCAAAAACTGATTAAAAGATACAGAGAAAATTACATTCTGAACAACAGTGCAAGACCTGGTAGACCACCAAAACTGTCTCCATCAGCACTTAACAGCTCTTAAAGCTTTCATCTTATGAGAGAGGAGAAAATCAAGCTCCAATCTTGATTCAGATCAGAAAAAAAGTATTTCTATCCATCCTTCCACTGTGAGAAAATGACTCAACACTATGAGTCTGAAGGGATGAGTAGGAAATAGACAAAAAAGAAGAACGTTCTTTAAACGAATAAGTTCTGGTGTTCTCAGAGCAATAGACTGACCACCCCAGAGTCCAGACCTCAGCATCACTGAATGTGTTTGGGATTATTTATATTATGAGAAGCAGAAAACGTAACCAACTTCCAAGACTGAACTTTGGAGGACTGGGAAAATATCTTTGCAGATTTCTTGAAAAACTGAAATAAAAAAAAGAATGAAAATAAAAAACTGGCAATTAGGGAAATACTGGAATTTAATATTTTGATTGATATTAATATAAAACACTTAATACTTGATATTATATTTACTTGTTGAGATTTCTGTGTACTTTTCTGTTAAATATATCTTTTCTGCTTTTTCCCCTGATGCTAAAATTTAAAAAATGTACTTAATGAACTTGGATTAAATAAATAAAAGGGTGGTCTCTGACTTTTTCACAGTAGTGTACTTTGAAAGCAAGTCATCCTGAAAACAACTGGAGCTCTTCTTTAGTTATAAAACAGTGTAATAAAAGTTAGCACCCCGTCCATTTTAATGGTTAATAATGTCCCTCATGATAATTTCTCAGTGCTCATCACTTTTATTGTAAAATATAAAGAATGTGATAAACAGGAATATGTGGGATTCCACTTGAACTTTTAGTCACATTTTACTGTTATTCTGATGAATAGAGTCTCTAGTAAGCCATTAGCAACCTAAAATACATTCTAAACATCTGTGCCAAAACAGTGCATCCAACAATAAAGGCAGCATCGTGCTTCTTTTAATAGAGTGATCGATACAGTGGCACACAGAAAGCTCCTGTGCCACATGCTGAACTACTTTACTGCTCATGGACATGCGCACTGTAACTACTCTGGGATGCACTTTTCAGATGGGATGAGTTTTATGGGAGGTGAGGTGATGTCATTTTATGGTGTTTCTCAGTGGTTTTAGTCCTGTCTGAAAGTGCCATGACAGTCATTTTATCATGTCAGTAAATATTCTGGTCAATTTTATCATCTATACAACAAACTGTAGAAATGACCTCAGGCTATATTCATCCAGTGTGAATCAACATGTCAATAATAATTTTATATTCTGCAGTAAAAGGAGTTTTTTAAGTAAGACGGCACTTGAAGAAGCATTTAGTTGTGTTCTTTGTGGCTAAAATCAGGCTCATATGTACTGTCCTGGACTACATGTCCTACCGCAAACTCATAACTCTAAAAGATGTTTATAACAATCACAGAAAAAGTGTTTGACTGGATGCAGTGATGTTGACTATGGGCTGTAAATTCCCAGGCCAAGGTCAGCACTAATTTATGTTTTCTACTAAATCGAGTAGCTTTGAGTAGTATCTCTTTCATTTATACCAAGTGCGAATTGGTCATAAACATTACTGACATCCTGTGGTAAACTGGCATTACCACATTACTCACCTCCCCATGGAAAACTAATCCCGGCCAAATAGTGCTTAAGTCAAAGTCTCTGAAAGTATTGCTGACGACACGTTAGGCAAGACAGGATAAACTGTCCGAATTCAGTTTCAGTATTCAGTTCCCATATCTAAAACTGAAGCCTCAGTAGATTTAAGACTTTCAGTGGGCCAGCCCACTAGCATACCATCTCAACTCATCATCAGCAACCTAGCGCCTAGTAACAGCGTGTTTGCGGGCATCTCAGTGTGTGGGCTCCTGCTATTGTACACAGTTGATTTTCCATCCACACTTGCATGAGCTCAGCAAAGCAGTTCCCATCTGAGACCTCGCACTGTCACTTGAAGTGTATATTTTATTCAGATTTCCAGGAAAAGAAGGGCAGGACATCAAGGCCACTTCACATCAACATTTACACATGTCCTGTAAGCATGAGGAAATCAAATAGTCACATATTTCTGTTCCTTGGTGTTTATAACTGTGCATGACTGCCTGTCCTCCTCAGTTTGCTTCTTTTTACCAGTGCTAAGGCAGGTAAATGAACAGGATCTGAAGATCTTCACTTTGCTTAATTAACCTCACATATCGCTGTGGTTGGAACAAAAACTTGTGTCTCCAAAATGGTAACATTACAGGAGAAGGAAAAACCTACATGACTTTTAATGCAAGTCAATGGAACCAGACATTTTTCCAAGTTATTTTGGGCCATTTATTTTAGTCCATTCATCATGAAACTTACACACAATGTAAAGGCAAATGGCCACTTTCAAATTACCTCAAATTGCTTTTCCCAATTAAAAAGGCAGGAAAATCGAATTCTTGATGAAATGTTCCACTTACTGCTGTGGTCAATGAACTACTGCCACTGGCAATAGTGGAATTTTTAGTCCCACTTTATGTTAAGTGTCTCTAATAACTGTGTAGTTACACATGAATTACATATCGCTGCTGTCGGAACAAAACCATCTCCAAAATGGTAACTTTACAGAAGAAGGAAAAAACATGCATTACTTTCAATGCAAGTCAAAGGAACCAGAAATTTCCAGGTAATTTTTGGTCATTTACTTTGATCCATCCTTTATGAAATTCACACACAGTATAAAGGCCAACATGTGTTTTCAAATTATGTCAAAAACTGAAAATCGACAAAAATGGAGATACAAGGTTTTGTTCCAACAACAGCGATATGCAACAACAATGTAACTACTGATGCCATTGAGTGATACCATAATTGTGTAATTACACTGTACTTACATAACAACTACACAGGGACTTTCTTGTAGTGTAGTGTTAAAGTTAAAATTAGTGGACAGTTCCTTTGTAGTAGCTATATAAGTGCTGTATAATAATGGAGTGGTAATCTAGACATTGCTTTGGGGGTAATGTGACACACTGTCACACTGCAGAATGGTTCAAAGTTGAAACCTGTTAAAATGTCACAGCACTAGCAACATAAGCACCAGCTAATTGCTAGGAAAGCTGGCAGATCCAGTGTAAGTAATGTCTTAATGTGAGTTATTACATACTTCCTTTTACTGCTGGAATAGACTTCTGAAAACAACTGCTGTTTCAGACTGATAACAAACAATCAGCTAGTCAATAGTAAAACATATTTAGAATGTCCAGGGCTTTCCTGATTTACTTTTTCTTTGCTTTGCTTTGTTTAAAAGCAGCAGAACACAGCTGTAATCATGTGTCATCATGAGTATGACAATCTACATACACGAAAAAGAACAGAATCCACGGATCATATTTTTTATCCCAATGCTAACATGATTACCACAAATTTGGTCTTTCCACATCATGTGGTTCCTGCAATGAACACACCTCAGCCTACATTTCCTGGTTACACCAGTGACGCCTGCCCTTCCTCTGACCACTGACCACTGCCATTGTGCCCTTGAGCACCATAGAATGTCCGTCACATTCCCTTCCCCTGGTTTCCCCTTCCCTTTCTCCGCAGGGTTCACTTCTATATGAGAATTGAAGTAGCATATTATGTACTTTGCACTGCAGGGATTCTCAAACTTTTCCACCTCAAGGCCCACATATTTATCACTGATTCAAAGAATCAGTGAGAAGATTCAAAGAAAAAGTTTTTGCTCACAAATTTCATTTTTGAGAAATTCAGTACACTTTTGTTTATGTTTACAGCTCCAATAAGCAACATGTATCACTGAATACAAAACATCAATGGATTAATCAAGAGCTTGTTTTTATAATCAGGCCAAATGATGGCAAATTAGGTGGAAAGTCTCTAAAACATTTTTTTACACTTACAGTTTTACAGTTTCTCACGAGTGAACAACTAAAAGAGGAGACATGTATTTTGTTGTAGAGGCTAGGCTGCATAATCAGATAAAGCTGCTTTTATGTACAGCTCTTGTAAGGCTTGCATCAATATTGTTTACTGTTACTGTTTGTTTTTTATCAAGACATTATTTTTTCATTAATTTTTATGACAAAGTACCATCACTGGCCCCCAACGGACCACTGCCCTCCCTCTCAGTATTGAGCCAAGGACCACTAAAGGTGCTGTGGCCACTAAAGGCCCAGTGGTTGAGAAACTCTAGTATACTGCATGCTGCATCACTCTATACTGCAAGCTACCCTTCACCCATCACAGTTACCATCAGGTACCATTCTACAGGGCAGAAGTGTGTCTAGACCAGGGGTGTCCAGGCTTATCTTATAATTTCCTCTGTGGCTGCTGGTTTTCACTTCAAACAAGCTGGAGCACACCTAATTCTACCTGTTTAATCAGTTGGTCTTAGTCTTCAAACATATCATCAGGTGACCTCCTGATTGTTGGAGTGAAAACCTGCAGCCACACTGGCCCTCTGTGGAAAAGAATCTACCATTATTAGAGGCTGAGCCAATCATACCAATCAAAAGACCCTTAGTCCTCCAATTACTGTTTAGCAATGATTTCTAGACACCTTTCCATGTTGCATTATGGAATGCAATGAATCATGAAGATAAGCCTGGCAGCCAACGAATATTTGGCCAGAGTAGTAGTTCATTTGATATCTTTAGCGTACTGGTGACCCCAAACTAGGCACATTTTTGTGCTTTGTCTCATCCAGCACACCTGACTCAACTCATTAACTCAGTGGTTCTCAAAGCAGTCCTCAGGGACCCCGATTCAAAATACATAGGGTTAGAGCAAAAATGTGGATTGTCTGGAGATTCCTGAAAAAACAGCATCAGAAGCTTCTACACAAAAAAAGGTGCACTAAGGTCTATTTTGAGCTGACAGAACAAAACACCTCTTTTGAGACTGAGGAGTAAATGTATCTTTGCTAGTGCATCTTCAATAATGAGGGACACAGAGATTAAACTTTCCTCCTGCACGTTTTCAAGTTCTTCTGAGTGATGCTCTGATAGCTTCGCTCATTTCTCATATGGTGATATGTTTTATTATGTCCGTGTGCAGCTTACACACAACAGCATTTCACTGTAATCAGTACCACCACCCACAGTCTGATCACTTGACTTAGTAAGTTCAAACCGAAAGGGAAAAATTACTGATATTATCTTACATTAATCATACATAATCTACTAAATACAGGGGGTCCTGTGGGGTACAGGATTCCCAATTTAACCTATTGGACTCAGGGGAGGTCCTTTTAAATACAATGATTTTACCATTATGCTTGCCTGCTTCACCCACAATTGGAAAGCTTCTGTCTCTGATATTCTCAACTAACTAGAGATGCAGCATTGGTCTGGCTCAGGGTGGCGCTGTGGTAAACTGTGTCACTAAGTTGGTCCTTCATGGTTTAGCAACTGTAACTAAGACTGGGATACTTCTGAAAAACTTTATAATGTGCTGTACTATATTTGTAAATCTAAAAACTTGCCCAGTTTCCTAAGAGATTGGTGGAAAGATTTAATTTCATTTGTCAAATTAAAGACAAAAGAGATGTGTAAGATCTCCATTATGAAGAATTGTTAAATCAAATCAAACATAAACCAATCACTGCCAATGCCAATGACGCTAGCATTGGTACTATATATATATATATATATATATATATATATATATATAGATAGATAGATAGATAGATAGATAGATAGATGGATGGATAGATAGATAGATAGGTACAGATATACAGTCTTACGCATCTAAGCAAATTTTTAAACAATTTACCTCAGCAGTGAGTTTATCACAATATGCATTAGAATAAAGTCACATTCATAATTCAAATAAACATAAAACAATGAAAAGTAACAAGAATTTCTTGGGTCCATATTTTTCCTTGACACCTTCACAGCCACCATAGAGACTTATTAATATCATCAATTACATCATGAGCACAATTTACTGAGAAATGGTTAAACAAAAAAATCACTATTTTATATATATATATATATATATTATTAATTAATATTCTATACATTTTGTTTATTCAAATATCAACACTTTTCTCAGCAAATAAACACAGACTACACAAATAAATAGATTTTGAAAATGTGTCTTGGGTGCCTAAGACTTCCGCACAGTACTGTGTACATATATATAGACAGTACCAACTTATGGTGAATTGTTTGTGTTGTTGCAGTATTATACTGTAATATGCAATAGCTTACTGTGTACCAGTATAGCTTACCCCACACGTTGTCTCTATCACTGCATTATTCTAAACATAGTACTACACCTTGCTACATTGTTTATTCACACTGCAATGTTATTTCTGCCATCTACCTGATTCCTTACTGCCAGTCCCCCAAACTGTTTGGTGTTGCTTCTTTTTTTAGTGTTACTTGTTGTGTGGCACACTTGTCTAGTGTATGTGCAATATTCTTCTTGTATGTGCAATACTTCCTTCTCCTATTGCCCCCTGTGTATGTCTAATTATTAAATTTATAATATGCAGGAGCATGCCACTGTAGTAAAAGATTTTCATTGTATTTTTGAATGCCTTACATTCTGATACATATGTCAATAAACTTACATTTTGCATAGGCAAAATCATTTTATAATAGTTTTCCTGTATGCCAGACTTATGCGGCCACAAGCCTCCAATTGTGGGAAAAATGTATTTTACATGGGTATACTGTATGGATTCACACCAATGAGTACTCAGATCTGCCTATGTTCATTTGCAAGAAAGTTAATAGACTAGATTAGATTACATTAGATTAGATTCCACTTCATTGTCACTGCGCAGAATACGGGTGCAGAGCCAATGAAATGCAGTTAGCATCTAACCAGAAATGTAAAATACAGTATTATTTACATAGAAAGTGCAAGAAAATAACTAACAATTGACAGTTAGCAGTTAACCTACTAAAATGGCCAACCTCTCCAGCGCAAAGTGTCTATATAGACCATCAGCAATTAGTGCCTCTTTTTCTGCCCAGTGTTGGTCAAAACAATTCAGTCAGATGATTCATGGACTTGAGATGTGTTCCATAAACTAATTTGGAGATATACAGGCAAGCAAGCTCCTTCCCTCAGGATGTTTTGCCTCTGCCTGACAGTCATACTGATTTTCATACCACAGGTCGAAGGGTTTATGGAGCGCAATTACTTTAGACGCTGTAATACACTCTTTGTTACATTCCAAAGAGGTCTGCATTCAAGGCCAACACCCTTGACGCATCTTCACAGAGAAGTATAAGGACTGGCTTTTATAAGATAATGGAAAAGAGACTCCTAGAGAATGGACATGCTTGTAGACAGCTTTTTTAAGGGCAGAGTGTCATTTATGAGGCTTAGATTACATGCTAGTAGTACACAAAATGACCAGCTAATTCAGTCTTGTTGATTGATGTTATGCTACTTGTAGCTCAAGCTACAAGAGCTGTTTTTCCCAGCTATTCTTTCTCCCTTCAGCCCTTCACACTGAGCTGCTGGCTCTTACTTTTTTTGGTAAAAGACTTCAGGACCCAACCAAACCAGCTGGGGTGCATTACTGCCATATTGTCTTTGGAACATTCAACAGAAAGTGTTTGATGGCTTCCGGTGGCGGCAGGTTCCTAGTTTTATGAGATGTGTGAGCGCATGCTAACACTTCCCTTGACTTTAATATTACAAAGGTAATCTCATATTTTCCCATCAGCTGAGACAGATGATCACTACATCCTACAGTATTAGTTTTTCCTGGCCGAGTTAGACAAAAAAAGTGCCCAAACAGACATCGTTTTTTCTGGAAATCTGATTATTTGAAAAGACATAATCAAAAGTTCGCTTCTGGCTAAGCGGACAAGAAGACATGACCAGAAGTTTGACCATTATAACAAACCTACAGTGTCACGATTGGCCCCTCCCAGTCCTGTCCATGTGTTCGTGTTGTGTTTTGATCTTCCATGTGCATGTGTTTGTTTCCTAGTCCTGCCCCTTGTTTTAGTGACTCCGCCCCTGATTATTCTCACCTGTGTTTCCACCTGTGTCTTGTGAACCCTCGTTAGCCCTCTTGTATTTAAACCATGTGTTTTCATTAGTCTAGTGCTGGGCTTTGTTTGCTTTGTTTGAATCTCTGTCTGTGTTGTTGTTTGTACTTTTTGTTTGATTCTGATTTGTCATGTCTGCCCCCCCGATCTATATGTATTGGCTCTATGACCCTGGACTGTCTCGACCCTGATTTTGGATTTGCCCTTAATAAATTGCGCTTATCTCAGCACATGCGTCCGCCTCCTCGCTCCCCGTTACATACGGAATGTACTCAAAGACTGTTTGCCACATTCTTTAGTCCAGTAAACCTTTTACATACATCTCCATGAACAGGTGCGCTCCAATAAAATGCTCTTTGTAAATATTTGCAGCAAAAATCAAGACTGGACTTTGCCTCAGGTCAAGCCCCCTTTTCTTTTAAACAGATTTGTTGGACTATTGTGTAAGTTAAAGATCAAATTGGTGTTGAATGAATAGTCATTCATAAGTGTAAAGCTATTGTTTTGTGTAGATGACAATCAGTTTAAAGATGAGCTAAAGAGAGCTAAATGGTAAAACTACACTTGTTGAATGCATACTGTACAGCCCACATAGACATCAACGTTAACATTACAACGTTGAAATATTACAAATACTTTTAGGGAATTTTGTTGCCACATGGCAAGAGCATGTGACAATGGAACTGCAGTGTGCAAAGCATGTGCTATTTACACATCAGTGTTTTGTATTGAATAGAAAGACATGAAACAGTTATGAAGTTATGATGATAAATTCAACAAAGAATATTTTAAAAAGTACACAAAAGTGAAAACTGCACTTGTGTTGTTTGCTGTTGCCATACAGCAGCAATTATATTTGATCATTTTCCATACAAACTATACCTTTATGTATGGAATTGTAACTACAAACAGGTTGTGTTTCATTTAATTCTTGAAGTAATTCTGAAATAGAAATATTGACACACACACAAACATTATTAAAAACACATACCTCAAGAACAAAGAGCTAAACAAAAAATGTATAAGTTCAGTATATAAGTGTGCATTTTGTTTCAGGCAGGAAACGACTTTAAATGGTATTAACATGAATGAATCAATGATTTAGCTCATTAACTTTGTTCAATTTAATTATACTTGTCCAGGCTCATCCTACTGTAAACCTGCTTCATATAACCTTTGCAGCCTTTCTAGATTCTCCAACTTTTCTCTTAAAATGATGGCACAGACAAAACTGAGTGGCTCAATCCTAACATGTGGGATCCACCCTTAGAGCCGTATCTCACAACAATTGGAGTCTTCAATGCTTGTACATTTTACTGTTTTTAAAACTCATGATGCTAACTTCTGATGAAAGGCACCAATCTGCTCACATCTGGCTTTAATGCATGAAGGTAATGTTGTGACTTGTGCAGTCAGTACAGTGCCAGTGCTAATGTAGGAACCCTTCCACCAGCCAAAAATTAGATCAGGTCATAAATCAATCTCAATCAGTAAAACAGAGTGATGACTTTCCAAAGCAATTAGCATGTATTATTCCTTCTGTGTGGAAGACCGTATCCAGCATTTAGTAACTCATAACAATGAGATCTCACAACGTGAGGTTTCTCACAGTTATGAGACATTGGTTCGTTATTATGAGATTATAATTAAAAAATAGGCGATACTAGGGGTGGGAATCTCTAAGCACCTCACGATTCGATTAGATTACGATTCAGAGGCTCCGATGCGATTACAAAACGTTTATCGATGCTTTTTGTTTTCTATACAGGATTTCTATCTACTCACTAAGATTAGAAATGAGCAGATCAGAGGGACAGTGAAGGTGGAGCAGTGTGGAGATAAAGCCAGAGAGGCCAGGTTGAGATGGTTTGGATATGTGTTGAGGAGGAATAGTGGATATATTGGGCAAAGAATGTTGGAGATGGAGCTGCCGGGTAGAAGGAGAAGAGGTAGACCTCAGAGAAGGTTTATGGATGTAGTGAAGGTGGACATGGAGATGGTTGGTGTAAAAGTAGAGGAGGCAGTGGATAGGGCAAGATGGAGGCAGATGATCCGCTGTGGCGACCCCTAAAGAGAGCGGCCGAAAGAAGAAGAAGATTTCTATCTTCTCACTGTGTGACGACTTGGTAAAGCAAAGTATTTGTAATGATCTATAATGAATTCACTTCCAGTATCTTTTATGAATAAAACAAATGGAAGTGATGTGGCAAGTGAACTGGTAGGCTCTCATTCACTGCTATTGCTTGGAGCACATGAAACGTTGCTGCCACTCATCTGCGATAAAATGCACAGTTACGGTGAAATAAGACCCAATGGCAGATGTCCACACAGCACGTTACAGCCATCCTGCCCATTTTCTTTAGTGATTTTATAACTTTTTGGTCTCGTTGTAGAGCGTGGGGGGGTGTCAGTAAAATACTTTCAAAACGGGATGTGTGCAACGTAGCGTGAAAGCCCTGTTTCGCAACGACTAAGACTCAGACTGCAGGTCATTTAGCAACGATACGTTAATCACGTTCAGAAGCACTGCAGTTGTTTCCTGGTAAGTTAAACCTGCAACGAGAGACTGTCAAACACTGAAAAGTTGAGAAGATTAAGTCAGCTTCTCTTTCAAATTTTCCTGTTCCACCTTAAATGGTGCCGCATTTACATTCGGAACCTTAGTCAGAATTTAAGGTTGAATGGGAAAATTCAAACAAGAAGCTCAAGCGACTTCAAGAAGCAACTTCAGCCTCATAAAACAGTCGAACGTTGAGAGATATTTTACAATAAGCTGCTCTACTTCTGAGGAAAAGTTGTCTGGCGGGAGGAAAGTGGCTATAGCTAAAGCTTAAACATCAGCACAAGCAGAGACATACTGGATATTAAGTGTTGTGGCTGCCAAGGTGGTTTGATTTTTCTTGAAAAGACAAAATGTCTTTTCTTAACATTTGTGTTGTGACTCTTAATCTGGCTTTTAATGCAGAGCCGGTCAGATTTTTCACTCATCTAGTTGTGGTGTTGTTATGTGCACCTCAAAGAGTGTCCGGATGCTGCACTTCAGCACTTCCAGGTTTCGCCTTTTGCGTTCCATCAACATTATATTATAAATTAAATATTTAGGAAATCGATTTTTGACATTTGTGAATCAATTCAGAATCGTTCATGTCCAAATCGTGATGCATCTAAGTATCTAGTTTTTCCCGCACCCTGTACACTGTACAGTTAGCACCTACACTGTTAACACCTAGCCTGTTAAGTTAGCATCTACAGTGCTAACACCTACACTGTCAATTAGCATTTACAGTGCTAACATCTACACACCTACACCACTATTAAATTAGCATATACAGTGTTAACATCTACACTGTTCAAGTAGCACATTCTGTGTTGAATCAACACCTACCATGTTACAGCTGGATATAAATAACTCTATTAGGAAAAACTGCTTACACTAAATTTGATGCTTGACTGCGTTGTCTATGATGGTGATCATTAAATCTAACAAATAAAAACATTTCTCCTTATAGTCAAACATTAATTAAAAACATTGCATAAATATAACACATCCCTATTCATAAGTTCTCCACTTATGAAAATTCAGTTCACTTGCTCAAAACCTGTTCCTGTTCCTGTTCCTATATCTATGCGTCAATATACTTTCACATGTATGTCATCTGGAATTTCATTAGTAAGTTTTTATTAATTAGTTCAAACTACAGTTCCACAGTAAAAAGGGTATTTAAAAAGTGAAGATTTAGTTTCATTAAAAAAAACACATATACAGTACTGTGTGAAAGTTTCAGGCATCTAAACAAATTTTTAAAGAATTTACCTCAGCAGTGAGTTTATCACAATATGCATTAGAATAAAGTCACATTCATAATTCAAATAAACATAAAACAATGAAAAGGAACAAGAATTTCTTGGGTCCATATTTTTCCTTGACACCTTCACAGCCGTCGCAGAGACTTGTTAATATCATCAATTACATCATGAGCACAATTTACTGAGCACTGATTGGTCAAACCAGGAGCTGCTTTTTAACTACATTTAATACTGGGCTTCCTCGAGGAGAGGCTTGAAAATGGTTAAACAAACACGCTAATATATATATATAATCATTATTAATTAATATTGTGTACAGTACTGTATATTCAAAGAAATATTCTCCCATATATGTGGTGGTGTGTTAGTGTGTGTTGCGCTGGTACGAGTGGATCAGACACAGCAGTGCTGCTGGAGTTTTTAAACACCTCAGTGTCACTGCTGGACTGAGAATAGTCTACCAACCAAAAATATCCAGCGAACAGCGTCCTGTGGGCAGCGTCCTGTGACCACTGATGAAGGACTAGAAGATGACCAGCACAAACTGTGCAGCAGCAGATGAGCTGTCGTCTCTGACTTTACATCTACAAGGTGGACTGACAAAGTAAGACGGTCTAACAGAGTGGACAGTGAGTGGACAGTGTTTAAAAACTCCAGCAGCACTGCTGGGTCTGATCAACTCAGACCAGCACAACACACATGAACACACCACCACCACATCAATGTTACTGCAGTGCTGAGAATGATCCACCACCCAAATAGTACCTGCTCTGTGAGGGTCCATGGGGTCCTGACCACTGAAGAACAGGGTAAAAAGGGGCTAACAAAGTATCAGAGAAACAGATGGACTACAGTCTGTAACTGTAGAACTACAAAGAGCAGCTATACAGTAAGTGGAGCCGATAAAATGGACAATGAGTGTAGAAACAAGGAGGTGGTCAGAATGTTATGCCTGATCAGTGTATGCATAAATCACATCGCTTCTGTGATCATAAAACATACATATAAAAGGGTACATGGCACTAGATGGTCAACTATTTCTAATAAAGTAGCCAGTCAGTGTACTATTGTTTTAGAGCTGTATATTCCAGTAACTTAGCAATGGACAGTATAACTGAAGTAATATGTAATAATAGGAGAACTTAGCCTTCGATGTCTTTCTGGCTCCTTCCATAGTAGATTAATTCTGAAATATGAGAAATGTACACTAAATCTGACTGACCCTCAGCCCCTCTCCTTTCTCTACCCTTTCTCTGATCCGTATTGTCATTAGTGACTGGCAAAGTCAAACAAATCGGTAATGACCTCTGAGCGATCTCCTCTGATGTGCGTAAAGCAAAACTTGAATAAAGTCATATGGCAAACATTTACTGGAAAGAGCCAGGAGGTTAACAATGAGCACCACCCCGATTCCTAATGTCTTTCAGTATAAACTGACCTGCAGTGTGTATGTGGGAGTCGGCTTTATAACATAAATTACCACAGTCATGTTCCTCTCTCTCATCCTCTCTCTCTCTCTCATCCTCTCTCTCATCCTCTCTCTCTCTCTCTCTCTCTCTCTCTCATCCTCTCTCTCTCTCTCTCTCTCTCTCATCCTCTCTCTCATCCTCTCTCTCTCTCTCTCTCTCTCTCTCTCATCCTCTCTCTCATCCTCTCTCTCTCTCTCTCTCTCTCTCTCTCTCTCTCATCCTCTCTCTCTCTCTCTCTCTCTCTCTCTCTCTCATCCTCTCTCTCTCTCTCTCTCTCTCTCTCTCTCTCTCATCCTCTCTCTCTCTCTCTCTCTCTCTCTCTCTCTCTCTCTCTCTCTCTCTCTCTCTCTCTCTCTCTATCTATCTCTCTCTCTCTCGTTCTCTCTTGCTCTTTCATTATTAAGCTCTTAACAGCAGGAGAAATCTCTTAATGTCCAAGACACTAAAACGCTGCTGGCTCTTCTGTACTATTGGGACGGATTTACATGGGCAGTAGGGGTGATCTAAGTTTACCGCAGCATGTCTGTAAAGTCTATGACTAATTTGCACAGGATAAGAAATCTCAGTATAGATTACTGAAATAATGGGATGGTAGGGAAAATGCAACTAAAAAGAGCTGTAAACAGATTTGCAAACTGCCTTTTGAAGGTATTTAAATCACAATATCATAAAAAGAGATATTTAATATTTAACTTGAAGTTTATTGGCTTTATGCTAATTCCAAATGAACACATTTAAAATAGCTGGAAATGGGGCAATGTAAGACCAGGAAGTTTGTGAAATGATCAAAAACCAGTTATGGAACTTTCCACAGGTAAACAAATAAGAAAACGTTAGTGAATGTCAGGATTTTTCTCAAAACTGTGTAAGTGGTTTTAACAATAAATTTCTTTTTAAGAGCAGTTTTATTTAACGAGGCCCAGTGTTTAATAACTAAGAACAATTTAGGGATTTCACCATCTACAGCCTATAATATCATTAAAGGATTCAGAGAACCCAGAGAAATCTCTGTGCATAAAGTCAGAAAACCAATACTGAATGCCTGTGACCTTTAATCCGTCAGGCGGCACTGCATTAAAAACCAACGTGCTTCTGTAACAAATATATCCGCATGGTCTCGGGCCGGGGTGGATGAAGTACACAAATCAGGTACTTGAGTTAAAATAGAGATACCCAAAGTAAAATAATACTCCAGTTAAAGTAAGTCCTCCCTTTAGACCTCAACTTGAGTAAAAGTACAAAAGTTTTTGCCTTCAAATGTACTTAAGTATCGAAAGTAAAAGTACTAAAAGATGAATTATGACTCTAATGTCCTATTACCTTTTTTGTAACAAGACTCTTGCCTTATTAACTCATTTTAGGTGAAAATCCTCCAGTGTCTCTCTTGGTAAACCAGTCTTTTAATAGAACGTCATTAATTAGTGTCTATTGAAGTTACCGTAAGCACAAAACACTGAAAGCAAACAGTTTCCATTAGGAAGAACCGAGTGGCTCTGAAATCACTTTTTGAACTGTGTTTACAGGGGTTTCCCGAGGAATTTCCGACACCAGTGGTGGAGAGTAATTGAGTAAATGCATTTTGTTACTGTAACTAAGTAGTTCATACCACAAGCCAAAAAATTATAAAAATACAGGAAAGGTTAATTAGTTGGAACATTACATATCTTGTCTTTATATGGTTTTCAGTTGAATATACATCATAAAAGAATTTCAAATATTTACTATTTTTATACTTTTCTCAACTTTTTTGGAATTGGGTTTGTATGTTGTACAAATCCTTCTTTCACATGTTAAACATAATCTTGTATTGGTCAGTTAATAATTTGATTAATCATTGATAGATAACAGAAACTACAATCCGTCATAACTGCCCCAGTTTTCTTTCAACAAACGTTTGTTTTTTTTGTTTTTTTTTCTTTCCCCAAAGCATGAGTTGCTGGAAAACCTTGAACTTGTAAGAGACGCCTGTGCTGGACAAGAGAGAGCAAAGCTAATGGAGACAGACGTGTTTGAGGAAAGAGGGCACGAGGTCTAGGTTTTAACGCATGTGAGACACAGGCCGATTATGCATCGTCCGTAAATCCTCTATCTGCTTAGCCCATTAATGAGTCAGCAAGAGAGAACAAAAAGAGGAGAAGGAGCTGAACAATGATTGATCTCTGTATACAAAGGCCACATCTGCGTACTCGATCACTTTAGTGGCTATTTAATGAGCCAGCCTTACCATTTTTTATGTAAATGAATCACCGTGACCGTGTACTTCATCATAAGGATAATATCTCAATGTATTGTGCTTGTGCTTGACCAGTATGTTGCCATGCTGTTGGTCTGCACTTAGATTAACATTAGAATAGAAATTATGTGAGCATTCTGGAATAATTAGTTGAATAGCATAGAGGCTGTATATTGATTTTGCAGCAGGTTTGAGGGCACTACATTTTAAATACAACACTCAGAGATCACCCTTCACTTATTTAATTTCCAGTCAAAACAGCAGATATGAGTTATTAATATTTCAGAGTCAGGGAAAAGCAGAAAGCATACATTTAGCAGAACATTACACAGAAGCCTCAACAACTAAATATCCATCCATTTTCTAAGCCGCTTCTCCGTCAGGGTCGCGGGGGGGTGCTATCCCAGCAGTCTTCGGGCGGAAGGCAGGATACACCCTGGACAGGTCGCCAGTCCATCGCAGGGCAGACAGACACAGACAGTCACTCACACACTCACACCAAGGGGCAATTTAGCACGTCCAATTGGCCTGACTGCATGTCTTTGAACTGTGGGAGAAAACCCACGCAGACACGGGGAGAACATGCAAACTCCACACAGAGAGGACCCCAGTCACCCGGCCGGGGAATGGAACCCAGGCCCTCCTTGCTGTGAGGCAACAGCGCTACCCACCGCCCCACCGTGCTGCCCAACAACTAAATATAACATCACATATTCACATATTCAGGTGTTATTACGGCTTCCATTCCTTTCTGCAGACTTGCTTTCAGTTTTCCAAAGTAAATCTGCAGGGTTTTTCCAAAGTTCTCAGCAGTTGGTTGAATTTTTTGCTTCTCACAATCCGTGTAATGTCAAATGCATTCAGTTGTCCTGAGCATTTGAAGTCTGGGGTGGTCAGTCCGTTGTTCTGAGATCAACAGCAGCTTCTTTGCTTAATTTCCTTCTTTTTTGGCTATTTTCTTTTCTCAATAACAGCTTCTTAACAGCTAGACATCCTTTCAGACTCATAGTGTTGAGTTGTCTTCTCACAGTGGAAGGATGGACAGAAACACCTGTGGATTTTTTCAGATCTGAATCAAGAGTGGAGCTATTTCTCCCAAACATGAAAGCTTTAAATCCTGTCTATCTGATGGTATCTGACCAGTTTTGGTTGTTTGGATTCCCAGTTTCTTCCCATCTTTTTTTTTTTTTTTTGAGCTACAATTTATGCTTTTTTGTGCTTTCTGTGCTTTCTTATGCTAGCGGATTATCTTATCTCTAATCTCTCTTAGAAATATCTGCTGAAAATGAATAGCTTGTATTTAATGGCCGTTTTGACTGGAACGTAAACAAATAAACAGCAGTATTTGGCTTTTGCACAATGCTGTCTGCTGAATGGGAGGAGTCTTACCATTGTGAAGTTATTACCATCCTTTTGCTTTACTATTTTAATCTCAAACAATGAAGGATGATGTGAATGATGCGATTCGGCAAAATAAGACAACATGCACAGCAAAAATTTTCCATAAAATAAAATTATATTAAAATATCTTACAAACAATAATGTGATGTGGATCAAAAGTTTGGAACCCGCACTTTCATCAGAATTTGTCTGATTGTTTCAATATGCTACGAGTGAGGCATAACTGACATCAAATTACAACATGCTTTTATCTTTAGCAATAACTACAATTTGTGAACCTTGAGAGTCCAGATGGCTTTTATAAAGCCATGTAAGTAATAATACTCCTGTGAATTAGTGTCACAACTTAATAAACCTGCCATGCTGAAATAAGTAAAGCGATGAGCCTTTGTTACTCTCGCCAATAAACACACAAATATTCATGAAAGGCGATTATTTCACGCATTCTTGATAAAAGATAAGTTCAGGCCAGTGAGGCAACACTGAAAATGCACTACCAGTACCAGTCCAATGAGCCTGAAGCAGAGATATGAGGAAGCCAGCCAGAAAACCAATGTAGAGGAAAATGGAGCAAACACTGGATAAGATTCATGCATGACGAAACCCTTCTCTCTTGTTGTGAACCTTTCTGGCACACAACTGGCCAAAGTTTCTGTCTTACACACTGAAACTCCACAGAGACGAAAATATTAACTGCTGTTTAATTACAACAACGTGAAAACAGATTGGAACTAAACTCTGCAGGAGGACAGATCTACAGGAGGAGGGTTGATGACCACTGTAATGAAGCTACACTATGTAATTTATGGGGATTTGGAGACCTCTGTGGTGGAAATATGTAACTGCACGCAACAGGAGGACAAATACCTTGTAATGTGGGTTGTGATTCGGATCCCTTCCCCAAGTGGATGAATCTGATGTGCGAGTGTATTGAGTATTCAAAGAGAACTGGCTTGTATGATCTATTGTCATATCATCATCAGTATAATGTTAATTCTGCATTTTGAGATCTAACCATTGAGCCAGATCTGCTCTTTAAACCTGTTTTTAACTCCTGTCAAATTTGACCCAACACCTCTGACTTTTAAATTACTCTTTTAGGCTTTACATGAAAATTTCCAGCAGTACACTCACATCATATTTAGCATGACTAAGTTTTTTTTAAATTAAAGTTTAAAGTTTTAAGACAAATCTTTTGATGCTGGATTGCAGCAAATCCACTGCCAGAAAGGGTACAACCCCTCTAATCACCCTCCAAAAATTACCTTAGTCTGTGCTCTTTTAACATCTGGAGTTACAGCAAATGCAAGCAAAACAGCATCATTTTCTAGCTAACAGGACTGTTTTTCCCTTGCAAGAGGTAATGTTTATTTGAATTGCATGCAATCTATTTTCAGCATACACAGCACATAGACCATACATGCTTATTTGGAGTTTTGGGGGTGGGGTTTCAGCCATGCTAATTTACAGGCTTGTTGATTGGCAGATAGTTTTGACGAGTATTGAAGTCACGCCCCAAAAACATTTAGCCAAAAATTTCTCATGATTTCTCCCCAGATGTTCTTATTAAGAAATCACATCTGGGCTTAGGCTAAATGCTTCTACTGCTTCTCCATAAGGCTAATGTAGGTAATGGAATGTAATAGTTTAAACACAGACGTGGACATGACTAAAAGTTTGAGTGCCCCTGATCAAATGACATGCCTTCTTGATTTTTTTGCAAAATGACATGTTTTTTTTCCCAAACACAGTTACTGTTTATTTGCTAAATGTAGTACATTAAAAAAAAAAAAAAAAAAACATACAATGTGGTCTGACCTAACATAACATATTTGATGGCATATGTCATACTTTCCCCAAACTCTTAAACAAAACAAATAAAAGAAAACAATAAAATGAGCAGAAAAAAAGTCATAATTAAGTGTGTTTTCTGTAGGCAATGTTAACTTCTTTTCACTTATAAAGTCAGCAAAACATCATTTAAGCGTGGTGGTTTTTGGCTTATTTTACTTATTTGTAAAAAGTCATTTAAAAGAAAGTAAAAAAGTCAATAAAAATGAGTAATTAAGGATTGCCCAAAAAGTTTCCAAGCCTTCTTAGAGGTTTTGTTTATTTCTGTTAAGTAATTCTTACTTGTCTTATTTATTAATATAATTCTCCTTGCAAAATGTCATGTATATTCACAGTATATTCTCACGTTTAATGTGAAGTTTGGATGCATTTCACATTTTTTTTGTTATTCTTACCAAAGACGTTTTGTCTTCAGGGTTACCAGTCCAGCCTATCATTGGCTATCATTGTTTACACGCAAAGATTTTTGCCAGTCCAACTGAATACATTCTGATTATAGATCGAAACTGAGGTGTTTATATGCTCACTCTCCTAAACAATCTGATGGAAAATCTCTGTTTACATGCTCACTACAAGTAATCCGGACTAACAATTACACACATTCGTAGGGAACCACTTGTGTAGACGTTACCATGGCAGCGTGTGTCATGTGTGTCCAGTCAGTGCGGGACGGGTAGCAGTAAACAGGGCTGGTGTTTTTAAATTGCTTTAAATTATTTAAAATCTCAGACTCAGGAAAAGGTACTTTGCATGTAATTCTTAAGGACACGGTGAAAAGAAGACATCATGTTCTAAGACACATAAGCTGGACCCTCGTCCCACCGCCGTCTTTTAAAGCTCAAAGCTTAAATTCCGTCTCCTCTGCAGACCAGTTTCTGCTCCCGCCATGTTGAATGGTATAAACCTTCGCTATGAGGCGCACATGCGCCGAATGTACACAAACTTTCAGATTGGGAATGTAATCCGATACGGAAGTTTACACGGCTATTATTCTTCTATTTAACAGATTATTTACAGGATTACCCAGCTTGTTCAGTCGGATAGAAATTGTATTCCAAATGGCCTCAATTAGACTAGCCTATTCCAACTGAGGTGTATATGTGATGGTCCGACGGAAAAGACACGTGGGTACATTCCAGTTTGGGGTGCAAAAATCGGTGTTTATTAAATCCCAGCTGCCTCCGCCACAGTATACATGGACACATTGAGCTATTAGTCGGATTATTAGCAGATTATTAGGCTGCATGTAAACATGGCTACTGTGCATGCTAACAGAATGGCAAATATGCATTAAGCTATTAAAGCCCTCAGATGTGTGATTTTAGTCTTGTATAAGCCATTTATTCATCACTGCACAAAACAGTTTGTTTAATTTAATTGAGTTGTTTTAATTGAACAGTTCCATGAGGAACTAATTCAACAGTAAGCAGAACTTGAAAAAGTAGCTCTAGTGCAAAACTAAAACAGCAAACTTCAGACCCTGAACATGTCTTGGCTGATCGACTACATATAGGATAAGGTGAAAGCATGGGAAGTTGATATTTGCTCAACCATCCAAGCAGGTGTCATGTAAACATCATGGATGTCATCATTGTCCATAAGGGAAGCATCTATCCAAGCTTTGCTTACACGCGCTGTGCTCAACTGGGATGGAGCGTGGGCAGTTCCTCTGTAGAGATGACCAAAAGGTGACCTCACAGACAGGCCCAAACATTCGCACTGTCCCCACTGATACATAAGTCACTGACACTGACTTGTCTGAAAGAACATGAACATAACATGAATGTTAGGGTTCAAAAACAAGCCTGAGAAACATTCTAGGAATTTGGTTTTGCTTGCTGTTTTCCCCTTCGATTATAAAGCGCTCGTGCTGGTTAAATGCTGATACGACATGAACACAAACTTTAGTCATGACATTCTCTTATGCAGATTATGTGCTTTGTGATGAAAAAAATATCTCAACTAAATGAACTTTAAAATTATGCCACATATTTAGATATAGAGTAAAGTCAACATATATGGACTTATGTTATGAGATATCAGCATAGTATTTAATATCAACCTACATGCTTTCAATTTGCACGTCTTACAGCCTTCTTGGTTCATTTATTGAGGGCATGAAGATGAAGAAGTCTCCTGAATAAAGTATGACCATGCAAGAACAAGTTCAGAAGCAACAAATTGATGACAAAGTTGCTTTCAATTAGGGGTAAGCGATGTGATATTTGTCATTATCATGATAAATTTCATCTCAATATGCTTTTCTGTGTGTATTGTGGACATCAGCACTTAAAGACAACCAACAAATTGTTTATTTAATTAAAAAGAGGACATAACTAGTCCTGTTTAACCCCTTAAAATCCCATTCAAATCTCATTATTCAGTAACTACACAGAAAATAAAACTTATTTTCTCATTTTTTCCGTCTAACTGGATAGTGCGGGATTCTCCGTAAAAATAAATCATTGCATTCATAGTTTTTTGACAGCATCACTTTGGTTATTTTTGTCCGTTCCAACTTATCAAACCTCAGAAAATATGCTTAGTGTTTAAAGAGTGTTTAAATGTGCGTACGTTTTGGACTAAGGTTTCTTTCACGTTATCAGACTTTCTCAATAAACCAAATACAGTACAGACTTTGCTTTTGATTGACGATTCGGAATGTAATTCATTTTGTTGCTATGACTTTTGTTGCTTACTGTATTTTGTATTACACCGAAGCTCTATTGTCACGACTGGCTCCTCCCACTCCTCCATGTGCTTTTTGTTTTGGTCTTGCATGTGCATCTGTTTACATGTCCATGTGCTTCTTTGTTTGGTTTCCTCCCAGTCTGGCGCCCTTGTTTTCTTGACTCCGCCCCTGATTTGTTCCACCTGTTTTCCACCTGTGTCTTGTGAACAATCGTTAACCCTGTTGTATTTAAGCCCTGTGTTTTCCCTTGTGTGTTTGCTGGTCTTTGTTGGATGTATGTATTGGATGTGTTGTTAAATACCGCTTGAATTGTTTTGTTTGGTGTTTCTTCCGGCCTCAGCTGTTTGTTTGATCCTGTTTCATTTTGGCGCTATGTCCCTCCTGTTCTACGTATTGGCTCTATGACCCTGGACTGTCTTGACCCTGATTTTGGATTTGCCCATAATAAATCTCGCTTGTCTCCGCACATGCGTCCGCCTCAACATCGCGCCACGTTACAACTATATTAAAAATAAAAACATTTGATCGCAAAAAAAAAGAAAATGAATAATCATGACGCATACTGTTTATTGTGAAAATATCATGAAGTATCATAACTAGAGGTGGGCGATATGGCAAAAATACAAGATTGTGATACTTCAAGAAATTTTCACAATACACAATGTGTCACTATATTTGTTTTTTTTTTCAGACATTTGATCAGTTGGAACTGAGACAAAAAGAACCAGTAGTGCTACATTTTTAAATATACTACATTTAATATAAACATACCTAAATATACTACTAAAAACTGTAAATACAATTATTTTTATTCAATATTTGGCATACTGTCTGCACTAAATCCAGTTAAACGTGCCTAATTTTGCTCTCTTTATATTGAAATGGGTAGTTGAGCACACGTACTGATGATTTGCACGACATGCTCAGAAAAGCATGTGTTGTGTTGTGACATTGATTATCAGGTTTAGCGATATATTTCAGCATATTGCAAAGCCAGTCATGATGTTCTATTTGCCTTCTTGCCTAACTTGACTTCCACTAGTTGTTCATGTGAAAAATCTCAAGCTAACATTCTTCAAATGTGCAAAAATACAATCAACACTGACCTCATCTTTTTTTTTATTATTGAATTTAAACTACCTCCTGAAGTCAGTTACTAAACTTAGAGTCTGCCTGAAATACACTGAGCACAGTTCCTGGCTGTAAGAATGACCAGGAGAAGCTGGTCCAATTCCTTCAACCTCAAACAACACATGTAGTTTTGCTGCCGTTTAAACGAGAAGGAAACGGCCTGATATGTCCCAACCATAGCCTGTGTGTGTGGACAGCAGCCAAATATTTAGTCATTAAAGCTCAGGCTAAAAATAAGCCTGAAGTATGTTTTTGTAAGGATTTCATTATCTGCACTGCTGCTGTGGCAGCTTTATTCATTCACGCTCCATATGTCTGGCCCTACAATGGACATGTTAAAGCCACATACCAGCCAACAATACTGCTCAAATATACACTAATATATGCATTTTTGGCATATTTGGTATTGTATTCTGACCAAGTGGGCCAAGTTTCCACACACCTATTTAGTATAATCCTAGACTGGAAAGGAGTTTTAATGCAGAATCCCCATTACGAGAGTCATTTGGTGCAAGACTAGGGAGAGTTCATGTCTGGTAACCTAAAGGCCAGTTATCCAGACAGGGATTAAGGATAGTTGTGGACTAATTGACAGTATCAACGGGGATTCTCCGTTGAAACCCCTATTTAGTCCAAGATAATCCATGTCTGAAAGATTGGCCTTGTATATCAATGTCTGTTACAAATGTGTAATGACTCATAGCCCAAGATTAAGCAATGATTCCAACATTTCACAGAAGAACCTTGATTAAAAACGAGCTTCCACAATAAACTGAATTAAATAAGAACACAAATCAATGGCAAACAGATACAGCATGCTATCACTGTGGGCCATTGCATCCTCCCTTACTACGCCTTGCATTTGTGCCAATAAAAATTTCAAAATGTCCCAGCTCCCCACATGTACAGACCACAATGTATGAACGGCAGCCAAAACCAGCAGGGCTGTGTGAAGTAACCTAAAACTGTCCTTAAGTAAAAGAATTGTTGCTACGAGGAAATAATAACTCAAATCAAAGTATATAAAAAATAAAAGCAGTTTGGAATAGCAGTTAAAATGTATACGGACGAAAAGCTCCTCAAAGAGTTCCCTACCTAACTACAATGAAACTTCCTCGTACATCCAGCACCAATCAGCCCAGGAACTGAAGTTGATTGGGCTCAATACGCCTCTTTTTGGGATCATTTTGTTCTAAAATAAAATGATAAAATCATATGCCTATGTACGTGAGCAACAGCAAAGCAGTCCAGGTGCTTTCACCACAACAGAATCAAATCGACCCCAAAAAAGGAATTTGCAGCTCAATATTAATGACTAAAACATAACCGAGCGAAAATGTCCAGAAGTTTGTAGACACTTTCTTGTCCGGTCCAGTGTCTCTTCTGAAATGAAAGGTATTAGCAGGGAGTGTGTCCCTGTAACAGCCTCTATTCTTCTGGGAAGGCTTTTCATAGATGTTGGAACATCGCTGTGAGGATCTGATGGCATTCAGCCATAAGAGC
Organism: Pygocentrus nattereri; assembly: GCF_015220715.1. Classification (NCBI taxonomy): domain Eukaryota; kingdom Metazoa; phylum Chordata; class Actinopteri; order Characiformes; family Serrasalmidae; genus Pygocentrus; species Pygocentrus nattereri. The sequence continues at coordinate 18,011,755 of NC_051222.1, forward strand.
ATTTGTGGGGTCTAGTACTGACGTCGGATGATGAGTTCTGGATCACACTGGACCACTCAATTGTGCAAGCCACTCCAGAGAACATAGTACCACAGCTCAATGCTGGGGAGGAGAGGGGCTTTATACCCCTCTAGTCAATGCTAGATGTTGGTTACAGCTTATGTGCTGCGCCAAATCGTCCAATTCTATTGGCAGTGGTTTTATGGAGATTATACAAGCTTGTACCTCTGGGCATACTGAATATAGTGGAAAATACCCCAAAACTCAGCATCTTCAGTATGCGGAACTGAGCGAATGTAGCTTGTTTACAACCCTGGGAAGAAAAAAGCGCACCATCAAACCTGAGCTCACTTTCAAACTCTCCATTAGCTAATGTGGCTAATGTTTGTTCTGTGGCTTCACCTTAGATTTCAACACAGTATAAGTGGCAGGTTTTCTGCTGCGCTTTCTTGTGCAAGAAACATAGAAGCTCAGCAAAATATTCAGAAAAGCACAAACGCATCCTTCACTTCAGCACCTCTAGACAAACACAGGATTTTCTGTGCCAGCAAACCTGACTAACATGTAACTCAGCAAGAAGAGCAAACCTATTCTTATTTAACTTCAGCACGTCCTACGAAGTTTAACAAGCAAATCTGAAAAAACAAGAGAGCACCTTCAGACCAAACAGCTCAGTTATAACCGCTTAATGAAAGGGGAATGCCACCAATTTTTTCAAAAGTTCTACATAATCCCAGGTGTAAATGAAGTCATTTAGAGTGTTTTGGTGTGAAATGCATCATTTTAAAGAAACCTGCAGAGTCAGAATTCCTCAGAATGGTGGTGACAGGAACCAGCCATCTGGAGCATTTAACATTTAGCAACATCAGAGAAAAGGATTACATGAAATAGTTACAAATATGCTGTGTAACGCCTGTACTGTAGGCATATTTACTGTAACTTTGCCAAAAATACGACTTTTAAAATCCATTCATGGCAGAGGGGCACATGTGGGGTGTTTGTAAGGCAAAATAGTCCCTAAAGAAAACCTTATTTTTTGGATTTCCTACTATTTTATCATCAACGACACTATGTATAAAGACTCAGAAGACACGTGTAGGTTCACTGGTGGTTTGGGATAGTAAACAATGGCTACATTCGTGTTGTAGGCATTGTGACCCCTGGTTCACCACCACTGTTGGTTTCTCTATAATGAACATTTCACGTTAAACCTGAATGACTGAATGACTCCGTTTACACTGCCAGGACTGAACTATGCGGTGGAATTCTCCTTTGGCTTTACCTCAGATTTCCACACGACGTAAGCGTGGCAAGTGGTATGCTGCACCTTCTTCTGGAGCCACTTCCTTGGCGAGAAGAAGTTGCCCGTGGGGCTGACGCTGGGGCTCCGGGCCACCAGTGGCCCTTCCCAACCTGCGCTTCTCCTCACTCCCCTCCCGTCCTCCTCAAACTGGAAGTGGGACCACGTGGAGGTCTCCACAGGGGTCGATGGGCTTGAGGGTGAAGGTGGCGGATGGATGGAGCCTCTTGCTTTGGACGTCTTGGCCACGTCCTCGCGGCTGGAGGCTCGGAACTCCTCCGGATCGGGCGCTGAAGGCTCGTCCGTGCCGTAGTGCCTGATTATAGCCGGGTCCAGGCTCCTGGTGGCCCGCAGCCGTCGTTTAGAGATGCCCTTGGAAACGGGAGAGGAGCAAGAGGAGAAGGCGGTGGTCAGGAGTCCATGTGAGGACGACATGGCTCAAAGATGTGCTCTGCGTCAAGAACAGGGAAAAAATGTGGCAAAACTCTCCATTGGGGAAGACAGACGCTCGGTAGCCTGCATCGCTCTGCCGCTCGGTTCTGGACTGAGGAGAAAAGTGGAAGAGGAGAGGAGGAGATGGGTGGGGAGGAGGAGGAGGAGGAGAGGCTGCAGGGAGAAAAGTGGATAGTTGGGAACCTCACTCGCCCTGTGCTGTCTCCCCTCCCTCCATAATCTCTCCCTCCTTCATTTCACAGCAGGAACGACACAAAAACAAACGCACAACATGGAAGCTTCATAACATTAGCGCGCCCGGTTGGAGCGAGCTTCGGCGTGTCTGTGTGCCTGGTATTGTATTTAGCGCTTTATGGGGACCATATGTCCCCAGAGCGACGGTTAGCATTTCTCTTTCTTCTCTTTTTTTGTGATCGCACCTGGGGCTATTTCACAAAGGAGGGTTTCTAAGTTTAGTTAGATAGCCTAAGTCCAAAGTTAAGCCTGCCCAGTTGGAGAAGAGCTGTGGGACTTTACTGTTGGACTGTCCTCGTGTTTGGGCTTAACTTAACTGAGATAAGTTCACTGAGAAATCCTGCTTTGCTGCTGCTCTAACTTCTTGCCTGGAAGCTTCAGCTTTTCATTTTAGACTGAAAGGATCTGAAAAATATCGAGTTCCTTATAGCAAAAAAAATGGAGCTTGACATCATAACATTTTGGTGCTATATAGAACCATTTTCAAGAAGGTTCTATATAGAACCATTTACAACATATCAATCTGATAAACAATTTCACCATGCAAAGAACCATTTAAGCATGAAATAGTTCTATCTAGATCTCACAGTTCTGTGCAGAACCATCCCCTTTACTAAAGAACATTTGAAGAACCATCATTTTTAAGAGTGTAGCTGCATCTACGTCTGCTTCAGGCATGATTCCATGGGTGTATAAGCAATAAAAATGTAGCTGATATTTGAAAAGAAGAGCCTAAAGATTTACGTGTGAGTTATGTTCCAGAGGTTAGGCTTAACTTGGGGTTGTCACCTTGACACGAGTCCTGGGCACTCGATCAGTGGCTTTTTTCAGATGGAGAACCTAATCTTCTCAGTTATCCCAGCAGAGCAACTTTCTGAAACAACTGTCCATACAGGAAGGGTAATCTGAATCAATCAAAACAGAAATTATTTAACCCCTTAAATAGCCAGGGCCCACCAGCAGGCTGAAAGTTTTCTTTAAAGTTTTTATTCTATTTCCATTATTGTAAATTAAGAATAGCTGAACCAGTTTGCAATGAAGTCCCTGTACTTACTAAATAATAAGGCTTAGTATTTAATAAGCCTGGGACTGTAAGTAATTAAACTTCTTAAGGAGTGCTTAGATATGAAACTGTTTAAATTTGGAACATTTTGGGTTCTGGAATGGAATTCAAGACAGACCACCAAAATGCAGATTGACAGCAAACGTAGCTTAACCTACAGTCTTTAAAATATATAAAGTTATCTCTTCAAAGGTTTTTAGTCAAGTGCACGGTTCTACTTAGAACTAATAGTTCTAAATAGTGCCATTTTGTGCATAATGCATGGTAAAATGGTTCTTGAGATTGATGTGTTATGTACAGTGCCGTTGTTACAATGTCAGGCTTGTAGCAATAGAAGAACTTGTTGGTGCTGTACAGAACCATTTTCAAATGGAACTAAAGAACCCTTGAAGAACCATCTTTTTAGGTGTATAGCTTATCCTAGGTTACAATTATGGTACATTTTCTGTAAATTTAAAGAACCTTTCACGGTGCAAGGAACCTTTTAATCATTCAAAGGATCCCTTGAGTGTTTGTAGTTCTATGTAGGACCTTTTTTTTTTTACTAAAGAACCCTTGAAGAACCATCTTTTTTAAGAGTTGCACCAAAAAGGGTTGTGCTATTGTTACAGGTTTTATAACTTTGTTGGTGCTATGTAGAACCCTTTTTGCTAGGAGTGAGTGCAGAACTCTATGGGAAGGCCCCACAAAGATAGGAGTACATGCGTCTGTGTGTGTGTGCATGCATTAATTCCTATTATCATAATCCATGCTATATTGAGCCATGGCAACTCTTGTAATAAGCAGGCAAGAGAATGTAACTCTCACTCTTAATCTACAGTTTGGAGAAAATCTCCAGCTGTATGAGTGCTCGGTCCATATGTGGAGCTCCGGTGTGAAGAACTCGTTGTTTTTCCTAGTGAATGTTTTCTTAAGAGAGGCTCTTCAGGTTTCAGAACTTCAGAAGAATCAGTTTTGCCTTTCCCTGTCTGACCCTGTGCTTATGTGTGCGTGTGTATGCGGGTATAGAATGACATGGGGGGGGGGGAGCGGATGCGGCGTGCGAGACGGGGGGGAGGGTTGTTCTGATAAAGCAGCTTATAGAGAAGCGCTGCATGATAGTGATAAGAGCTCAGTCAGATTCTAGCAGTCTAAAAACAGATAGAGGGAAGAGACAGGGAGAGATAAAGGGGCGGAGACAAAGGGCAGGCGACATGCCAATAGTGCCAATAGACAACAGGCTTTTTTTGAGGCGACTGACATACAGATTGAGGTAAGGATTTAGCAGTGAGGACAATGAGGGCAGGACAGAAAGTGAAGAAAAAAGCAGCAATCTGTATTCAGGGTATTACACAGAAAAAAAGACAACTGAACAAGTTAATCAGTGCTGTCAGAATAAAACCTTGCATCTGCATTTTTCTCATCATTTGAAATGCTTGTTGCCGTTTACATTGTGTGTGAATTTTATGATGAATGGACCAACAGAAATGGCCCCAAATTACTTAGGAAAAGGTCTGGTTCCATTGACTTACATTGAAAATGAAGTATGTTTTTTTCCTTCTCCTGTTAAGTTACACTTTTTATGTAGCACATAAAACAACAACAGCAGCAGCAGCAAAAACAATTATAAGAAGAATAAAGTTGTATTTTTGTGGTGATTTTAATAACTGAAAGACACAATGGGTGGGAACACAAACAAAGTAACAATATTAAGTAATATTGTAATAAGTAATAACAATATTAAGAAAATGTCAAGAAAATAACATCAATCAAAGATAGAAAGAGTAAAAAAGTGTTTTGCAGTAATGTACACAATTGTTCATTATTTCAGTAGATGCTGTATCTCTGAAATACAAGATAATCCACTTTCATAAGGAGCACAGAAGTTGAAGGATAATATGGGGGAAAAACTGTTTTTAAACCTGTAGTTTAAAATATATATATTAAAAGATACAGAGAAAATGGGACTCCTAACAACAGTGCAAGACCTGCTAGACCACCAAAACTGCCCCCATGAGATAAACAGTACTTAAAGCTTTTATCTTTGAGAGAGAGGAGAAAATCAAGCTCCACTCTTACTACAGGTCTGAAAACATATACAGGTGTTTCTGTCCGTCCTTCTACTGTGAGAAGAAAACTCAGTGTTATGAGTCTGAACGGATGTGTAGCTGAGAAAAGGAAATACTCCGAGCAACAGACTGACCATCCCAGAGTCCAGGCATTAGCATCAATGTGTTTGGGATTCATTGTATCCCGAGAAGCAGAAAATGTAATGGACTTCTAAGACGGAACTTTGGAGGTTTGGAAAAATATCCCTTCAGATTTCTTAGAGCAAGTCACCCTGAAGAGAATGGAAGCTGTAATAAAGGCAGAGAGTGAGCACATAAATACTGAACGAAATTAGATTTATTGGTTAAAGCCTCTCTGTAATATTCAGTTAAATATATGTTTCCTGCTTTTCTCTTTTTCCTCCCCTGCTATTTGTACTTAATGGCCATTTTAACAGGAGATGAAATAAATTCAGAGTAGTCTCTAACTTTTGCACAGTACAGAGCATGTAGGGAAAAAAAGGTTGATTGTAGGGACGGATGATCTAAGTGTCTGATGTGGCAGAACAGAAAGAAGAGGCAGAGAAATAAACATGAAAGATAGGTAGAAGGAAAGAGGCCCCTTTCCTCTCTGTCTTTCCCTCTCTCCACACACACAGTGGGTGGGACAGACAGAAAGCGGCCAGTGGTGAAATCAGTCGAACAGAACAGAAATTGACCCAGGGGTCAGAACAGAGGATGACATCACCGCACGTTCGGGCCCACACAACACACGTGCGCTTTCACGCAAACGCCAAGAGGCACATGTTGTTTCAATAGGACGCTCCAGTACGAGGGTGTTGGAAATGGGACATAGCACGAATACGAGTAAAAGTGGTCTCAGTTTTAATGCACGAACACAGTGTACAAAGTACGTCCCTTGCCAGCAGGCAACATGCGTAACTATTTTACAACGAAAGCCATGAGTCAAGAGGCTTGACTCAGAGCTGTTTGATTCTAAACAGTGGTGGGGTTAGGGTTAGAGCTGTTTGGTTGAGAAAAAAACAGCCTTTTTTGGTACAAAAATGTTTGGCCAGAGCACACCGACCAGACAAAACAAGAACATGACAATGAACTGACGAGCGAATGGGGTGCAGTGGACACCAACCCCTCTCCTGGAGATCTACTTTCCTGTAGAGTTTACTTCCAACCTGCCTCTTACCTGCTCCCTTAACTCGTACTAACACATCTGATCAAGCTAATCAGGAACTTCTGGGTGAGATAATTAGCTGGAGCAGGTGTGGTGTGTTGTGGTTGGAACTACACTCTGCAGGGTGTTGGATCTTCAGGACCACTGTTCTGGAGTCTTTTATCCAGCAAACACAGGTATGGCACACCAACCAGATGTTTAAGTGTACTCTAGCCTTAAAGGGCCCATAATCCTACAATTTTCATCTTTTGTACGTCCACTATAAGGTCCACTTATGACATTAGTGTTATTTGGTCTGACTTTACATGGATAGTCCACTATAGTCTCATATAGATGATCTACAGATCTATAAATTGTCAAACTTTGTTTAAACTCTGTTGAATCGAAACAGTGCTAGGGTTAGGGTTAGGACTTGGACCAGGGTTAAGGTTGGGTTTAGGCTTTGGGTTGAGGTTAAAGTTAGCGTAAGGATTAAAGGAAGTCAAAGAAAATGATGGCCTATTTAGTAGATATTTAGTTGAATGTAACTTGAAAGTAAATGAACTATCTGCAAAGCATCTAAAGTGTTATTCTATATACTTGTAATTTATTTTTGCATGACCATTTTCCATCCTTCCTTTGTTTAGTAGAATTAGACAGGCTAATTTTCTTACTGTGTCTTTAAGATTGATATAAGAAAATGATCTCTCTTCTCACTGGCTGCCCTGTATTGTGGCTCCTCTGAATAAAGCTCATGCTTTAGAATTGCTGTCTGTTATTTGTACATTTACTAGTTTGTAAAGAATTCTTTAAGGGGGTATAAGCTAGTTAGGAAGCTAATGCTAACGTTGTTAGCATGTATGCTTGTCTTCACAGAATCACAGAATTGTTTTTGTTCTCTTTTGCTCTTTTTACGCTCTACAGAAATAAAAATAAACTTTGTTTGAGTCTATAGCTCCAGTTGTCACACAAGCAGGTGGGAAAATAACTAGAACAATTTCATTTTTACTTGACCATTCTCCATCCATTTTCTGTTACAGTGCCTTTAAGACTGAACTCTATTCTGATTGGCTGCCTTCAATTGTGCCTTGTGCAAAAAACACTCCAAGCTTAAACACTCTTTATAAGTCCAATGTGAATGGATAGGGATAAATCACTATGGACCGGATAAACGCATATACACTATATTTCTAAAGGTATTTGGTCGTTTGCCTTCACACACATATGAACTTGAGTGACATCCCATTCTTAATCCATAGGGTTTAATAGGATGTCGGCCCACCATTTGCAGCTAAAACAGCTTCAACTCTTCTGGGAAGGCTTTCCACAAGGTTTAGGGGTGTTTATGGGAAATTTTGAGCATTCTTCCAGAAGCACATTTGTGAGGTCAGACACTGATGTTGGACGAGAAGGCCTGGCTCACAGTCTCATCCCTAAGGTGTTCTATCAGGTTGAGGTCAGGACTCTGTGCAGGCCAGTCAAGTTCTTCCACACCAAACTCGCTCATCCATGTCTTTATGGACCTTGCTTTATGCACTGATGCGCAGTCCTGTTGGAACAGGAAGGGACCATCCCCAAACTGTTCCCACAAATTTGGAAGCATGAAATTGTCCAAAATCTCTTGGTCTGCTGAAGCATTAGGAGTTTCTTTCACTGGAACTAAGGGGCCGAGCCAAACTCCTGAAAAACAACCCCACACCATAATCCCCCCTCCACCAAACTTTACACTTGACACAATGCAGTCAGGCAAGTACTGTTCTCCTGACAACCACCAAACCCAGACTCGTCCATTGGATTGCTAGATGGAGAAGCATGATTCATCACTCCAGAGAACACGTCTCCACTGCTCTAGAGTCCAGTGGTGGTGCTTTACACCACCACTGCATTCTATGCTTTGCATTGTGCTTGGTGATGTAAGGCTTGGATGCAGCTGCTCAGCTTTGGAAATCCATTCCTTGAAGCTTTCTACACTGTTCTTGAGCTAATCTGAAAGCCACATGAAGTTTGGAGGTCTGTAGCGTTTGACTCTGCAGAAAGTTGGCGACTTCTGTGCACTATGCGCCTCAGCATCCACTGACCCCGCTCTGTCATTTTACGCAGCCTACCACTTCATTTTCAATTTCATGACTGGACTTGTTACACAGGTGACATCTTATCACAGTACCACACTGGAATTCACTGAACTCCTGAGAGTGACCCATGTTTCATAAATGTTTGTAGAAGCAGTCTGCAGGCCTAGTTGCTTGATTTTATACATCTGTGGCCATGGAAGTGATTGGAACACTTGAATTCAATGATATATATATATATATATATATATATATATATATAATCAGCCATAACATTGAAACTGCTTCCTTGTACCCACACTCTTCGTCCATTTTATCAGGTACTTTTTCCAAATAGTTTTACTTTGTAGTTCTGCGATTACAGACTGTGATCCATCTGTTGCTCTGTATATGTCGTCAGCCCATTTTACTATGATCTTCAATGGTCAGGACCCTTACAGTACCAGAGCAGGTATTATCTGGGTGACGGATCATGGTAGTGGTGTGTTAGTGTGTGTTGTGTGGTGCTGGTGCTGGTGTGGATCAGACACAGCAAAAAATCTAATCAATCAAAATAAAAATTATCCAGCCAACAGTGTCAGCTGCTAGTGAAAGACTAGAAGTTTACCAACACAAACTGTGGAAAAGCAGATGAACTACCATCTCTGATTTTACATCTACAAGGTGTAGTGACAAGGTAGGTAATAGACTGGACAGTGAGTGTACACAGTGTTTAAATACTCCAGCAGCACTGCTGTGTCTGACTACCACCGCAGTGCTGAGAATGATCCACCATCCATATAATAAAGTATCAGAGAAACAGATGGACTACAGTCTGTAATTGTATAACTACAAAGTGCACCTATATAGAAAGTGGAGCTGATAAAATGTACAGTGAGTGTAGATACTGGAGATTTTTAATGATATTGCTGATCAGTGTATTATGTGATTGTGATTATAGCCTCGCAAGACTGATATCAAAAGGCTGCATTATGCAAATAAGCGCTTTTACTAATCATAGTGTTTTTTACTGTGTCCTGTGAGCATCTTGACCGGTCATGGTTTAAGTTTTAACCATGTGGCATCATTTATTTACCATTGCATTTTTAATATATTGAAGAGTGTATTGCATTATAATTGCAGTGCTATTATTTCATCTATTTCATTGAGACCAATCAGAAGCCTGCAGACAGGGTACTTACGGTGAACTTATGAACTGATTGTGATGAAATGAAACAGCGTGGGGCAGAGGGTATTCTCTCACTGCTTTTCCAAATGTGCTTTGCGTCTATGGCTGGGACAAACTGAAGTCATGCCAAGAGCTTCTAAATTTAGAAAGGAATGTGCCGCTTTAAAGCTGACTAAACATTTAATCTAAAACACATTGACCCACCCTTTTTGGAAATTGAGAAGTGTTATCGTGTAGGTTGGTTCTGGCCTGTAAAAATATGTATCTCTTGCTCTGATGTGCTAATCAGGAGAGAATTATAACTCATATGCTCTCACATGTAAAAAAAAAAACAACAAACATTTCATTAGTGCATACACACTCAGAGAAGCTAACAAAACCAAACTAAAAGGCTGATCATACCTGAATTCTTACAAAACAGCAGGAGGAACCTTAAGACATCTTTAATTATTGGAGTAAGTTCTTAAATGAGTTGTTGGTCAATTTTGAAGTCACGTGAGTAAGTAGTTAAATTTTGAATAATGAACTCCAGGTGAGTGTTACTACATCACATACAGATATAGGCCAAGGTGCATTTAAGATGGCTTGACGAAGCTTGCTAATAACACAGCAAAAGCTATGGTGTTGGTACAAGCTTGCTATAGTATTCCAGCTTGTTGTTTGGGTGTGGCTTGGTGGTTGCTACGGTGTTGCTGTGGTATCTCAGGTGGTTGTTAGGCAGCCGTTATAGTATCCAAGGTGCATGTAAAGGTGTTTCTAGGCCATTACTGTGCAGGTGGTTGTTAAGGTGTTGTGAGGCTATCCCAAGGGGTTCCTAAGGTGTGGCTGGAGCGTGGCTAATATGTATGTGTGCTAGTAAATGAATTTGTATGTAATGTCAGAGGTGCAGTCTCTGACAGAGAGAGAGGTACTTTGTGACATTTGTGGCAGTTTGAATTAAAATTTCTGAACATTCTTCTGTCCATTTTTAGGCAGGAAAGAAAGTATTTTTAAAAGAATAAATGTTATAAGAAAAGTGTCCCATAGGTCAGTATTGTATCCGCAAAGGATACAACCCATCTGGTGGAGCGGTGGGCAGCCCTATCCATGGCACCTGGGGAGCAATTGGGGGTTAGGTGTCTTGCTCAAGGACACCTCAGTCCTGGACTGTCGGTGCTGGGGATCAAACTGGCAACTTTCCGGTCACAGGGCCAGTTCCCTAACCTCCAGTCCACAACTGCCCCTAAACACAGTGGCCTCCGCCTTTCATCAGGTGATCTCCTGCTTTGCTGGAGTGAAAACTGCAGCCACACTGGCCCTCTGCTGACGAGATTGGACACCCCTGCCATAAGTTGAAAAAAGCACAAGAGACCTTTTTCCGTTATAGACTAAGCGATCCTGCAAAGTTTCGTGGTTCTAGCTGTAAAGCTATAGGAAAAGTAGTGTTGCAAACCTATGACCATAGAATGCTAATAAAAAGAACATGAAGATCAGTAGATCACACTGCATTCATGTGCACAGGTCAATTTTGGCTAATTCTAATGCATTTATTCCCACGTTGAGGTTCATAGTATTTTTTTTAAATGGTAACTTTCCTATAGCAGCCTTCAGGATACCTACATAAGGCCTTCATGAGCATTAACATACACCTATATAAACATGTATAAATGATTATTCCAATAGGTGGCATTTGTCATATGGGTTGTATTTGCTAGCCTAGTTTTAATAACAAATGTCATGTGACATTCCTGAGGACATACCTTGTCCACTTTGAACATACAGAAAAGCCCTACAAGCAGGAATGGCTTAAGATCCTATTGCTCCTATATTAAAATAAAAGACCTTGTGTTGTTGATTTTCAGAAAGGCTATGCTGCACTCTGAAAACCTGACAAGAATAACTGGCGTTTCCGAGCCCTGGCCCTGGAGGCCCACTGCCCTGTATATTTGAATATTTTCCCTGCTATACACACTTGATCCAACTAATCGTTTCATCAACAACACCTTACTGAGCTGCGGTGGGTGTGTTAAAGCAGGGAAATGAATAAATAAATTAGGGAATGAATAAATGAGGATAGTGCGACCTCTGGTGGATAATATAGTAGGTCTCTATGGACTCCGCGAATTTGCTTCCTGAGAGCTGTCTCAACATGTGTTTCATTGGAAGGGATAAGACAAAAAAATGACCTCAACATGGTCACAGATTTGAGCAGTGACCTCGAGAGCACAGAATCATAACATTTCTTTGTCTTTTTTTTTACTTGTCATAACTTTTCTTTCTTTTACCTTTCTCACAATTCTAAAATGTTCTGTTTTTCCAGGTTCAAAGGGGAAACGTCCCAGGTTTGCAGTGTGGTCTCTGACTTCTAGACCCCGCTGTGTGTAAATATATAGACATATGTTAGAGGGTCTCAGGGAGCTGAATATTGTCCGGACTGATTACGCGTGTAAGACCGTAGGCCATATCTAAGCGAGCGTCTCTGGCCCATTACGATGGATATAATCAACATTTTTTAGCGCTATAAGCGCCAAAAGTTCTAGTGAACGGCTTCTCTTAACAATGTATTACTGTCATTGTTTTATTTTCTATTTGGTTTTATTTATTTCATTTTTTTTCCTTATGCAATCCGTCCTTGTTTACATTCTAGCAACATCTTCCCGCTCATCGCTGTGACGTCGCGCTTGCGTACGGAAGCCTCCACGGCCAAACCGAGCACAAGCTCTCGCGTTTTCGTTTGGAAAGGCTTGCGCACTTCCAGCCTTGTTTTCATCGGGATAAGAGTCCGGCGGGGAACGGGTTAAGGAGCGGGGGTCCACGATTCCTCCTCTCCACATCGCCATGATGAACAAATGAACTCACGGGGAATGAAATTTAAATTCTGCAAAGGAGAAAAAGTCCTCTGCTTCGAACCCGACCCGTCAAAGGCCAAAGTGCTGTACGACGCAAAGGTAACTTAATGACCGACATGTCTGTCTGTGCCTTCTGTTTTAGGGAGTCGTGGCTGCGGCTGTGGCTCTGCACGACAGTTGGGGAGCACTGCAGCTGGAAAGATGTGCAGAGTTTATTATTATTAGTTTAGTTTGGTCGCGGACTGTCGCCGTTGTAAACTTCGTTTCAGCGCAGCGAGGACGCGTTGGCTTATTTAGAGCGTGTTTACTCCAAAGTGTTGCCTAGAGCACTCTCACATGCAGAGTTATGAAAAGTTGTGATGCTACTCGGGAAGTTATACAGTTAAACGAGCTGTTGTGGCTGTTTTTTGGTCCTCGGGCTGTGGTGTTGTTGCCCACTGGTCGGCTAACTTGGCTAGCTAGCATTTAGCTCTTCAGCTCTAATGCTGGGCCTGTGGCTGAGCGTCAGTCAGTGCGGGCTGCTCGGTTCTGCACACTCCGTGCAGAATAGACAGGAAAAGTCCACGACTGAATCAATAACAGTGATTATAGTCCACACTTCACTAATATGTGTCTTTTGCTGTAAATGTAACGTGTCAAAGCTCTTTCAGCAGAGACTAAACGCTACTTTGCAAACGTCGTTCAGTCAACTTAGCCTGGTAACTAACTTTGTCGGAAATGGTCGGTTGTCATGGAAGCTGAGAGATGGCTAGGAGTAAACAAGTAAATAAGCTATGTTTACTTTGTTTACTGACCGCAGACTGAGCCCATTCACCTTCCTATGGTCGTTCATTCAGTAGAAAGGTATAAGATTGACTGACTCAAAGGGGAACTCCACCGGCTTTTCCAAATTTCCACTCAGTGAAATGGGTGAGACGGCATTCACAGTGGTTTGGTGTCAAATGGTCTGTTCTAGAGAATCCTGCAGAGCCAGTGTTGTTCGCAGTGCTGGTGATGGGAACCAGACGTCCACCTCTAAAAGCTCCCTCAGAAAACGGCACTGCATGAAAAACCTATGTGCACGTTGCCTGGTGCTTGAGACATTCTTTTCCAGTAGTTTTGTGATTTGAAACGTGACGTTTTTCATCTAAAACGTAGTTTAAAGCAGTTTATTTTAAGCCGTTCCTGGCGCAAGGGTATAACATAAGAAGGGTGTTCGAAGGCTCGTATTATTTCGTATTTAATACTATTTTATCATTAAAATTAACTCCGAGGACTCAGTGGTGGTTTTAGACATAAATAAAATGGCTATATTTGTGATTTGTATATTGTGATGGAGACATGGGGACCTTTGGTTCATGTCACCGCCACCGTAAAGAAACCCTTTCACATCAACCCACCCAGAATGGCTGTGTTTACATCTCAGACACTGAGGTATTCAGAAGTTTTGAAAAATCATGGCTTGCTTTGTAGGGAAAAAATATGGGGGTGTTTGTTTATTTTTGTGAGATACATTTTAAATGCGCGTGTTTATTCCGGAGTGTATTCCATACACAAGGCACTAAAACAATACAGAAACATACGTTTGATAAATGCACTTTGCATATATTTATATATTTTCCGTACGGAAAGCTTGGGATTGAACGATTTGTCTGTACAGTCTGGTGTGTTCATCTGGGATGCGGATCTGTATTCCCTCTGGAGAGCGTTTCTCCTCCCAGCAGGTTGGGGGAGCCGATGACCGGGAAGCCGCTTCTCTCCAGCGCTGTACAACTCGCTCTCTTTGTGTTTGAAATACTAAGCGACTGTAGTCTGTCAGTCTGTTGGCCTCCATCGGAGGACTTTAGCCGTTGTCTTACTAAAGTCGTCGTTGGAATGATTCGTTCTCGGTTTTGTCCTTGAGACCATGATCCAGTAAGTTGACCTAACTCGCGTCCTGTATGCGCTCCCAAGCTTATAATGCGTTACTGTTTTTATGACATGTTTTCCATCACTGTAAATAAAACAGCAGTAGGTATCGAATACATTGAAATAGTAATGATAAGATTAAACCAGTGCCTCTCCACTCTGCCCTTCTCTTTTCTTTTTTTGGTCACTCAAGCGTTTTGGATAAATCAGCGTCTTATTCTTTTTCGAAGTTTCCCTTTCCATCTTAAATGGTGAGGCACCAGAATGTAACTGCTGCACCATTTAAGGTGGAACGGGAAAATTCGAACGAGAGGCGGGCGAATGAGAAGCCGACTTCAGCCTCGTTAAATCAGTGCGGTCCTATATGGACGCAGTACACGGTTTCTTCATATCTCCTGTGTTCTAATGTGGCCCTTTGCCTTTTCTAGGTCGTCGACATTCTCATAGGAAAAGATGAGAAGGGCAAGCGTGTCCCAAAGTATCTGATTCACTTCAATGGTTGGAACCGGAGGTAAGAAGAAGCCGCCCTGCTCCGCAGCAGCCTGGCTAGCTCTTAGCTAGCTGGCTAGGTTAACTGTAACTGCACTGTCCCTTTCAGCTCGCTGCTCTTTACCTACTCGACGGCTCTTGCAGGGAACGAGAGCCTTTACCTTGAGTATTAGCTGAATTACTAAACGGAAACAGCTTGTGAGTTAGCCATGTCTTTGTGCTGTTGTTTCACCGTTTCAGACGGTTTCTGTGTTTTGTTCTAATTTCCAGTTGGGATCGCTGGGCTGCAGAGGATCATGTACTCAGAGATTCGGAAGAAAATCGCAAATTACAACGTAAACTGGCACGCAAAGCTTTGGCTCGCATGTGAGTTTTCCTTCTTTAACCTTATGTTGTTTCAAAATGCACAGCTTTCCCCTCAAACCGCCGGGTTGAAGATATGAGCTCAATCCCAAATACCCACGGTTTGGAACTGAGGGCACTGTTTGAGAGTACGAACCTTTATGTAACGGCCTAAACTATGAAGTGCGCTGTGTAGGGAGTAGGGAGCAATTTGGGACCCATCCCAACTCTAAATCTAGTTCAGCGTGATTCCAGCGCCATATAAACTAGGGCCTGGGGCACCGTGGGGTTTAGACTGCATTAAAGGGCAGCTGTACCGATTTATCAGAATTTCTGCAAAATTTCGTTGTTGAGGTGCAAAACTATTTGGTGAGATTTGATGTGAAATAGTTAATTGTTGACAAGCTAACTGCCTCAGATCTTTTTACAGAGATGGTCGAAGGAGAACTAGGGGTTGTGATGTCTACAGTTTGAATATATGTCTGTTTTGTTTACTGTCAAAAACAAGCGGTGAACTTACATGTGTGTTCTGTGTTTTGTATTTGTAATGTTGGTGATGGTAAAACAGTGGTAAATCTGAAACATGTTTTGTTTGGGTAAAGAACTACTTTAATATGGCAGCATATTCCAGACTTCTTCAAATTCTGGAACAAATTTGAAAATGCTAATTAAATTGCTTTTCCCATGTGAGTCTGCATTATTTAAGACCTAATTCAAACGTACAGTGTATATTTACATTTGTGTGTGTGTGTGTGTGTGTGTGTATGTAATGTGTAATTGTGTAATGACTTGATAAAGTTAATGTGGAAAAGCAAAGTGCTTTTTATTTCATTTTTGTGTTAGTGGTCTGACTCTGATTTTAAAAATGGGCAAACCTTGTCATCGTGCTCCAGCTATATGCAAAGCTTTGCTTCTTTAACTATGCGTTAGCCCAGTGTTTCCCAACCCTGCTCCTGTAAGGATACTGTCATGCACATGTTTAATGTCTCCTCAAAAGCATCTTTGTGCAAAGATTGTTCTTAAATGGGAGCGTGAGCATCACAGTGAACACATGCTGTACAATTCCTGTTAAGATGATGTTAACAGTAGGATGATTTTTAAAATCTGACTTCCTGGCTCGTTAACTGCTTGACCATATGTTAAAGCAGGGAAAGCACTAAAGTAAGCAGGGCAGAGGGTTTCTCCAGCAGTATTGTGAGCCTTCAGTCCTCATATTCCTAACATTGGTGTAGTCACTCTGTCACTTCTGCATGAAACAATAGCTGACTATGTGTAATGTGTTGAAGCAGTGAAATTTGACCCCCTTCAATGTTTTAATGTCTGCAAATGATTTTTTTTTTTTTTTTTTTTTTTTTTTTTGCTTTTTGCATAAATGGCTTTATCTAATTTAATGCAGACAACTGTATATAAATATGCAATTAACATGTGCAGAGGACACTGAAAACATAACATCTTGTACACATCTGTCTTCTTTGGGATCAGTTTGACCCCTGGCTGTTTTAGCTGTGTAAAACATTTACACACATTTCCTTTGGTTATTTTGGATGATGTTTATAGCCTTCAAGAAACTTCACTCTGCTTTAGGGCCCTAACCTGGCATAACCACACCTGTAGTGGTGCAGGGACAATGGATGGTTCACACAACATGGTGGAGGAAAACGGTACTCCCACCAGAACTTTGAGATTTCCTAAAGGGTTAAGTTGCTGAAGTGAAACCAACGAATAAAAGATGTTTAGTAAATTTGAAGATAACAGGTGGGTTAAAACATGCCCAGCACTGCAAAGTTCAGCCTGATGTCCTGCCCTCAGCATTTGATTGACGGGTAATTTGGTTGACAGTTGCAAACGGGTGACGGTTGTGCCTTTTTTAATGTGTTGGAGCCGTGCCGTTAAGACAATAAAAATTCCGTTTCCAAAGCACTTTGATTTTTCTTATTTTTTTCCAGCCACTGTGCAAAAATGAAAATACAAATGTACATTTTGTTCTTGAAATGGAATTATATCTAAAATTATGCACACTCACAAGGGAAATGCAGTTGTAAAGGAACAATTTAATTTGTATTTTTCTCAAAACTGTGGTAAAGCAATATCTTCTGTCTCCTGACTTGCCAAATTTCTCTAGAATATCAGTTCACAGCAAATTCTGAATGACCTTGTTAGAAACCTCATGACTTAATTATGCAAGTTTTGAAGACTTTCTGTGAAATTTTGTTGCTAACAGGAGGAGGAAGGGATGGAGGAAGCGACGCTGTCGTTTGCCGGGTGTTAACTCTGTGCTAAAAGGCTCACCTGACGAGGAGAAGGAGGAGAGCGATGACGCTTGTGAGTAAATCTGGTTTCTGAAACACATTCTTGCTATAAAAAAAGCATTTGTAGTAACTTTTTGAAGTAAACTTTACAGTTCATAATGCTGTAACGTCGCTCATCTTTGAGTTGGTGTTTACGTTAACGCTGCGTTTCATTTGTTTTGCTGTCGTCCAGCTTTGATCTCGTCATCTGACGACAGTGACGAGGACGATTCCGACCCCGAGTCTATAAAAAGTGAGAGCGAGTCATCTGAGGATCTGGAGGAGATGGTAAATGGTTATGTCTGATCAGCTATTTATAGCATAAACATTTGAAGCAGCTTGTTGTAATTAGCAGTGGTACCTTTGCTGTTTTGGGTATATTTATAACATGTAGTTTGTTTTGTGAGACGTAGTTTGGCAGTTTTAAGTGCACTGTAAAGGTCTTTTTGTATTTTGGTCCATTAGACCATGAAAAGCATAACTTGGTCTGTTTTCCTCACAGAGGGAAGAGCAAGAGACACACACAAGGAGGGAGAGCGAGGACAAGACCATCACTATAAATATAGACATCCCTGAAGTCCTCAAGAAAAAGCTGGAGGAGGACTGCTATTACGTCAACAAAAGAAAGAAGGTAGTTTTCAGTGTATGAATACAGTAGTTCCTTTTGATGGTAGCAGAAATAAAGTAACTGTTAAATTGATGTGTTTGCATGGTAGAAATGATTGGGAAAATACAAGTCTCTTTGATTTATGGCATTGCATTAGGTCTGGTCAAAGTAAAATAAGCAAAATACTAGTGCAATTTGTAACATGCATATTCTGAGTGTAGTTAATTTTGTAATATACTAAAAATGCACAGATGAACTAATAATGTGGCTCAGTTAAAAAAAAATAGGCCTGCATTATTTTAACTGAAATTATAAGCTTCTTAAGCAGTAGAACACTCGGGGTTGTGTGCTATCGTGAAATAACATCACAGCTGTGATTTGGTCGCAGGCACAAGCCAAAGGCGAGTGCTGCAGATCATCTGATATGGTCAGAATACGTGTTTACCCAACAGTATTGGGTTAATTTCTGGCTAATTTCAGGTTGTTTAGGTGATGATCTGCCGCAGCTGCTGAATTAAAAGTTTGTTCAGTGGTGACGACAGTCTCGGAATTTAGTGTAGTCTCATCTTCAGAGTCCGACCAAATCGGCTGTCAGTCAAATGTGATCTGAAAAGTATCCATTTTCTGTTTGTGCAAAGTAAGAAGTAAAAACGTTCAAATGGCTTGAGCATCTCCTTTCGAAGTCATTGCTTAGCAACGGCGATACAATGTTTGTGAAAAACCTGCAGTGTTATGGCGAAGTAACAACACGGCTAGAACGCTTCTCAACTGGTCAGCTTGCATGGCCTGAACTAACTGTTGTATAATGTTCAGTAGCATGCAGAGGTAGGTAATATGGCAAAATGTAATATAATACTTCATGAAATTGAGTGCACAGTATCATATTTTGCTACTACAAATATACTGAATATACTAAACTACAAATATGATGATTCATATTCAGCGTTTCACATACTGCACTGAGTTGAATTGTGTTACACTGAGCTTATGCTCTCTTTGTAAGCCAGCATGCCTTCAGATAGTCTTTTTAATTACTGATGCCAAGATCACAAAAGCGTACTGTGACGTAATTTGTCATAAAATTAAATTTTGTCATTAGCCATAATAGCATGCATCTTAATTAATCAAAACACCCACAGAAACTAATCTGAAACTGTGATGAGGTAGGATGGTCACATTAAAAACATTCTGATTGGTTAAGGCTCTCGTTTGCATATTGACTCCTTTTGTAATGGCCATTATTGCAGTAAGGAAGGAAAGTGGTGATGTGGCTCACTATTTGCATTAAGGGAGTAGATTAGCAATGACTGAGCTGATTTTTTTGCATTTTGCATTTCTATTTATAAAATGGAACCCCTATACTCACTGACACTGTTAATGATCCAGTTGCTGGCAGTAAGAGAAATACAGGTAAATGAATAAATATAGTCACTATTGCACATCCCACAAGAGGTGCGTGAAATGGCAAAAATATGTTGCAATATGTTTAATTTTCACATAACACAATATGCGGTATTTATTTTTTCAGACAGTAGATCAGTTGGAACAGAGAAAAAAAGACCAGTAATGCATTTCAAACTGAACACAACAGATTTTATTATGTTTGACATGCTGTGTTACACTAAATCCGGTTAAACAGGACTAATCTTGCTCTGTTTATAATGAAACATGCAGGTGTTTGATGTTTTACAGGGACTGATGATACATACAATATGTTTAGAAAAGCATGTTGTATTGTGATGATTTATCGCAATAACGATATATTATCCAGCCCTACATTCCATTCTGATTCTTTTGACATTGACTGATTTGCCTAAACGTTTGTCTCCAGCTGGTGAAGCTCCCATGCCAGATGAACATCGTAAACATTCTGGAGTCCTATGTGAAGCACTTCACTATAAACGCTGCTTTTTCTGCCAATGAGCGCTATCGGCATCCTCAGAGCTCAACACAGTCCAACTTGAACCCACACTATGTACCACCAGAGAAGAAGTAAGTTTCCCTGGGATGTCATCAGATTGACTTTTTACAAGGTTTTTTGAAATGCTGTTACCACAGCCTGAAAAAGAAGAAAGAAAACGAGTCTAAACGCTCTTCATATGGTTTTTCTACCTGTAGTGAGGAGCTCTGTAAGGAGATGGTGGATGGCTTGCGGATCACCTTTGACTTCACCTTACCCATAATCCTCCTGTATCCCAATGAGCAGGCTCAATTCAAGAAGGTCATCTCATCCAAATTCTTCCCGCCGATCAATGATGGGGCAGGATGCTCTACTAGGTAAGGACCGACACTCACCTGGTGGACTAGGACCAATTCCTGGTCATGAGTTTATGGCCACCAAGCAAACTTTTTCTTTCTTGTGAATTTATCAACTGTCAAGCAGGTAATCTCCGATGATCTTGCTCACGTGTTTTATGTGTCATAACTAATGAACAAAAGTGTGTTGTATTGCTAAAAACATCAATAGCAGCCATCCTGATGAAAAATTTGCTCTGCTGTAAGTAAGCTTATCCATGCCTATGTACAGCAGTGCCATCATAGTCTTTAGAGTACAGTTTTTTTTTTTTTTTTTCAGTTTGAAAACTAGTAAAACTTAAAGGCAGGAAGAATTTTTGTGAAAACAACTTTTTTTCTTCTTAATTTTATCGTCAGCTGATGAATGCAGAAGAATGTCTTGTAAGCCGTGTAAGTGGGAACATCCTTACAATGAAAATAATTGGTTACTCAAACGACAGAATTGCCTCATCACATGTGAAGAGGACAGCAAGCTAAAAGCTAAAGTTAGTTAGGTACCTGCTTTTCTGTCTAGTTTAGGTACCACAGTTTAGCTTGTTTTCTTTGGCTGAAAGGTTAAACAAACTTGTATCTGTTGTCCATGTTTGTACTGAATAAAGCCTTTTTGATGGAGGTAAGAGCTACGTTAGTGCTGGCTTGGTTTTATTTATTAGTCTACAGATCAAGCAAATTAATAGGCGGGCTGGCAGATTGGTTGACCCCACATGGATTCCTGATTGTATGATGTATTTGTGAAATGCATGCTGGTTATTGTACTAAGAGAACACTGAACGGAAACATGAAAACAATATAAAGTGGTAAATTCTCTCAAACCGTGAAGGCTGAGGGATACAGTGCTGCACTACTGCATGACATGAAAAATGATGCTAAATTTTTGCTGAACTATTGCTCCAAAGCTCAATGTCATGCCACTTCACCCCTGTCAATCCTTTCTAGGTCTCTTCGGGAGCGCTCTCCAAGCCCGGGTCTGAATCCTTCCACTCCGCAGTCCACGGACAGCCAGCCACCTCTGAGTGAGACCTCCACTGCTCCCGTCACTGCGGCGACCACACCCAAACGCCGCCGCTGCACAAATCCTGACTCGGACGCCACACAGTCTCTTAGACGCTCCACCCGCAACACTTCGGGAGGGGACAGGAACACTGAGGGCAGTGGTGGAGGAGGAGGGGGCAGCAGCAGCAGTGCCTCACCCCAGCCCAAACGCAGACTCTCTGAAGCACCAACACCTTTGCCCAAATTCTTCCTCAATCTGGAAAAGAGTAAGTACTGCTTTTTCAGCTCAACACAAAGAAGCTTTATGCACATATTCAGTTGCAGTTACCAAAGCACTGAAATGTTTTATCACATAACCGCATACATTCATAGTGATACATCTCTGGACTAAAGCAGTTCAAGGACCAGAGATTCTTGAATCTGGTCCTTAAGCTGCACTACACTGCATGGTAAGGCAGTGGTGCAGTGAAGCATAAGAAGCCCAGTGGTTTCTGAAGTGCAGAGGTGCTCAGTCCTGGTCTTGGAGATCTGCCATCCTGGAGAGTTTATGTTCAAGACATCAGACTCTTTAAATTCAGATACCCCTAAAAGCCTTAATCATCTGGATCATGTGTTTTAGATTGGGGTTGGAGCTAAAATCTGCAGGGTATTGGATCTTCAGGACCAACATTGGGAACCCTGGCTGTAGTGTACTGCACCCATCGTGGCTGTGAGTGTTATTCAGCGCTGTATCACTTTTAAAAGTGACATAAAATGGAAAACTGTTCACATTAGCATAGTTAAATCTGAAGAGAAGTTAGGTACATGAAACTGATGTACCATAATCCTCAAAAACTGTTGTCTCCTCTTTCAGATGCAAATCCCTCATTTGCAAAAGATGGCAGTAAAAGGGGCAATTCCAAAATTCTTAACTGCTGTGTTATATATTAATAGTTATGCTCCAAAATTGGCAAACACCAGCCAATGCTCTAGCCAGAGCAGCAGCAATATAAATGGCAGACTGTGCAAAAGTGTAAATGTAGGGAATGTTGGCACTTTTCATACCCCTCCCAAGGAACCAGTCAACAGGCATGGTTGATGATCATTTGTAAATGAGGCTGAAGTTGGCTTCTCACTCGCCAGTTTCTTAATCGAATGTTCCGTCCCACCTTAAATGTTACAGCTTGTACAGGTGCCAGAATATAAATTTAAGGTGGAGTGGAAAATATACAAAACAAGCTCACTAATGGGAAGCTGACTTCAGTTCCCCCATCCTTTAAGAGGATCCCTGACAACTTAGTTGTTAGGTTACTCTGCACATTCCACTAAGGACAGTTTCTCAAACCTTAGACCATATCAAGCAGACTTTGCCTAGAGTTCGACACTGAAGAGAGGGGAAGCTCCAACTTTATAAGCATCACAACCCCAACAGCAACCTGTAAGTAGCAGCTAAGCAGGATCTTAAATTAAATGTTTCCTAGTGAGCAAACAACTGTAATTTACTTTGTGGTGGTGTTGAGATTGAAAGCAAGTAGTTAGTATAAGTAATGTTAGCTCCTAGGAAGCTTAAAGTAACGAGCATAGCAGACTAATAGTATGAAGACCTAGCTTATTCACATGGAGGCTCATTTTATTTTCCTGCCTGTGTCTATTTTGAGAATTTATTTAGTGTGAGCCAACATGGTGCCTCACTGTAAACCAGCGAATCAGAGTAGAGCTCGGCAAATATAGCTGTCACAGTACAGTAGCTCGGATGCTCACCCATTTTAGTTATTTTAGAGGATTCTGTTTATCATTGTTCTTAGATTCATCACGATGCGGACGTGGATGATGCTGAATCAATTCACAAATCTCATTCATTTCTAAATTTTTGTTTGTTGACAATGTTGATGGAACGCAAAAGGCATAACTGCAAAGTGCGGAAGTGCAGCGCCCAGGCAGCCTGTGACGTGCACAATATATTAACAGCTAGTGCCGGGGTCGGCAACCCAAATCTTAAGTCATTTTGTATTTTCAACAGAAATCAACCTTGGGAGCCAAAACATTGAGTCCATTTCACCATCTTGGCTGTACATGTGTCTCCGCACATGCTAATGTCCTGTGTAGGTTAAAAATATGCAAACAAAAATGTTATTTACTTTGCTCTACTTTAAGCTTAAGCTCAGCTGTAACTGCTTTTTTTCACCATCTCGAAACTTTTCCACAAAAGTAGAACATTGTCTTGTAAAATGTCTCTCAATGTTCTTCTTTTTACAAGGGTGAAGTCAGTTTCTCATTTTCTAGCTTCTCGTTCAAATTTTCCTGTTTCACCTTAAATGGTGCCTGAGGCGCCAGATTGTAACTGCTGCACCATTTGAGGTGGAATGGGGAAAAAATCAAACAAGAAGCTGAAAAATGAGAAACTGACTTCAGTTTCAGGCTTTTAATTTATATATGACAGTTTTGTTGATTTGAATGTATCAACATTTCTCTTTTCGTTAGCTACTAGCTAGGTAAACTAGCATTTATAGGCTACAGTAATTCCAGTGTTAAAGATATATATTATATTGCCAAAAGTAATTCACTCACCCATCCAAATCATTGAATTCAGGTGTTCCAATCACTTCCATGGCCACATATGTATAAAACCAAGCCCTTAGGCCTACAGACTGCACAGAGTCCTGACCTCAACCTGATGGCACACCTTCGGGATGAATTAGAGCAACGATTGTGAGCCAGCCCTTCTTGTCCACCATCAGTGTCTGACCTCACAAATGCGCTTCTGGAAGAATGGTGAAGAATTCCCCTAAATGCCCTCCTCAACTTTGTGGAAAGAATTCCCAGAAAAGTTGAAGCTGTTATAGCTGCAGAAGGTGGGCCGACATCATATTAAACCTTACGGTTTAAGAATGGAATATCACTCAAGTTCATATGCGTTTGAAGGCAGACAAGCGAATACGTTTGGAAATATAGTGTAATTTATTGTTGAAACTGTGTGTGAACGATCAGCAGAGCATACTCATTACTGCATAATGAGGATTATTTAATTTTTACCTAAAAATCTAACTGATGTGGAACCACACTAGGCCAGTAAAAGAGCGGCAGGTCGCTAACCCCTCAGCATGCATATGGAAGCACTTTGGCTTCTATGGAGCTGGGGGTGAAAACCATATTACAGGTTTCCACCCGTTTTCCGCCCAGTTGTGGTTACTGTTAACCAGAAGACCATCGATCAAGCCATGTCAGACCTTCTCCCCAAATCAAAAAGGATGAAGCAAACTATAAACACTTACAAATTTACTGCCAAGGATTTGCATTCATACTCAGTTTTTGAGAACGAGGGCTTTCGCGCCATGTTGCACACTTCGGAGCCAAAATACAGCAACCCGTCTCAAAAATATTTTACTGACACGGCGATATTAGAAGTAAATTCATTATGGATCATTACAAATACTTTGCTTTAAAAGTACCAAGTCCTCACACAGGCTCGCGCACCGTGCCGCTAAATCGTAATCTAAACGAATCATGAGGTGCCTAGAGATTCCCAACTCTAGTTTCTAGCATACGTTCTGAGGGTTATGTTATGTGATGAGACTACATTTGAATGCTTGCTTGCTGTTAAGACAAGGTGTAAGCTTGGCCGATCATATACATTTAGACACATACTTATTGTCTGCAGACTTATCACGGTAAATGACATTGATCCAGATTCAGCATTACAGAGCCTTATTCTATAACTTGCGTTTTCATTTATTGGTAGTATAATTAAACAGTGGATTAGCTTCTGGTATAATTTAAAAAGTGTTTAACAGTAATTGCATTTTGCACAAACGGTTTGCATATAACAGTTACAGACCTGCCAACCTGTACGCATTTTGATTTGTCACTCTGAATTACGCAAAAAGCTGGTGACGCCTGTGAGTTCAGTTCATGTGTTCTGTACTCACGTTTTAACACCAAGAGGCAGCAGTGTCTAGCATTCTGAAAAACAACAGAGTTAGACCAATCATAGCACCTGGTTCATTCTCAGATATTCAAGCTGGCATTACAAGTGTGCGGTTTCAGTCGTTTCAAGAGAGTGCAGATAGCAAAACAACATGGGATAAACCCTCACTTCATCTGGCTGGTTCCACATGGGAGGGTGGAGCTGTAGCACCTTTGTAACATCCAGTGGTTCTCTGCAATGGTTTGCTTGGAAACCAGACCCTTGTCTGCCAAATGTTGCCAATACTCCAGCATTCCTTGCCACACTGAAAGTCTGCTTTATCTTTTACGAGTGCAATCCAGAGTATTGTGTGTTTAGTCAGTTGATTTGAAGTTCTCATTTGTCGCTCTTGTTGGAACAAAACCCTGTATCTCCAAAATGGTAACTTGAGAAGGAAAAAACATACTTTACTTTTAATGTAAGTTGATGAAAGCAGACTTTTTTTCCCAAGTCATTTTGGCCTTTTTTGGCCCATTCTTCATGACAGCAGGCACTTTCACATTATGTCAAAAAAATGACAGAAATGGATATACAATGTTTTCTTTCAACAACAGCGTTTTATTTATATATATATATATATATATATATATATATATATATATATATATATATATATATATATATATATATATATATATATATATGTGTGTATGTATGTATGTATGTACAGTGGGTTGCAAAAGTATTCATACCCCTTGAACTTTTCCATATTTTGTCACATTACAACCACAAACATAAATATATTTCACTGGAATTTAATGTGAAAGACCAACACAAAGTGGTATACAATTGTGAAGTGGAAAGAAAATTATACATGAATCAAAACATTTTTTACAAATAAAAAACTAATAAGTGCGACGTGCAAAAGTATTCAGCCCCCTTTTCCCTGAGTGCAACCAATTGCATTCAGAAGTTGCCTGATGACTGCTAATGACTCAAAAGGGTCCACCTGTGTGTAATCTAATCTCAGTACAAATACAGCTGCTCCGTGACGGCCTCAGATGTTGGTTAAGAGAATATTGGGGAGCAAACAGCATCATGAAGTCCAAAGAACACACCAGACAGGTTAGGAATATGGTTTTGGAGAAGTTTAAAGCAGGCTTAGGTTATAAAAAGATTTCCCAAGCTTTGAACATCTCACGGAGCACTGTTCAATCCATCATCCGGAAATGGAAAGAGTATGGCACCACAGTAAACCTGCCAAGACAAGGCCGTCCACCTAAACTTACAGGCCGAACAAGGAGATCACTGATCAGAGAGGCAGCCAAGAGGCCCATGGTGACTCTGGATGAAATGGAGAGAGCCACAGCTCAGGTGGGGGAAACTGTCCACAGGACAACAATTAGTCGTGCACTACACAAATGTGGTCTTTATGGAAGAGTGGCAAGGAGAAAGCCATTGTTAAAAGAAAACCATAAGAAGTCCCGTTTGCAGTTTGCCAGAAGCCATGTTGAGGACACAGCAAACATGTGGAAGAAGGTGCTTTGGTCAGACGAGACCAAAATAGAACTTTTTGGCCACAATGCAAAACGCTATGCGTGGCGGAGAAATAACACTGCACATCACTCTGAAAACACCATCCCCACTGTCAAATATGGTGGTGGCAGCATCATGCTCTGGGGGTGCTTCTCTTCAGCAGGGACCGGGAAGTTGGTCAAAGTTGATGGGAAGATGGATGGAGCCAAATACAGGGCAATCTTGGAAGAAAACCTGTTGGAGTCAGCAAAAGATTTGAGACTGGGGCGGAGGTTCACCTTCCAGCAGGACAACGACCCTAAACATAAAGCCAGAGCTACAATGGAGTGGTTTAAAAAAAAGAATATTCATGTGTTAGAATGGCCCAGTCAGAGTCCAGACCTAAACCCAATTGAGAATTTGTGGCAAGATCTCAAAACTGCTGTTCACAAACGCTCTCCATCCAATCTGACTGAGCTTGAGCTGTTTTGCAAGGAGGAATGGGCAAGAATTTCAGTCACTAGATGTGCAAAGCTGGTGGAGACATACCCTAAAAGACTTGCAGCAAAAATTGCAGCAAAAGGTGGCTCCACAAAGTATTGACTCAGGGGGGCTGAATACTTTTGCACGTCGCACTTATTAGTTTTTTATTTGTAAAAAATGTTTTGATTCATGTATAATTTTCTTTCCACTTCACAATTGTATACCACTTTGTGTTGGTCTTTCACATTAAATTCCAGTGAAATATATTTGTTTGTGGTTGTAATGTGACAAAATATGGAAAAGTTCAAGGGGTATGAATACTTTTGCAACCCACTGTATGTGTATGTGTGTGTGTGTGTGTATGTATGTATGTATGTATGTATGTATGTATGCATGCAGTTTTCTCTTAAACAGTTATCTGTAATTTAGAATTATACAAATATGTAGAAGTGTAATGGTTGGAAAAAGTTGAAGCAATGACAAAAAATCAATTACATGACAGTTATTGACTTGACATGTTTTTCCATGGTCATTTGCTCCTGACTAATAATCATCTTTTGGCTGACCGTTCCAGCCCTGCATATTTCACTTTGGTTCAAGTAATGCAGGCCAGTCCACGTCACCAGATCTGTTCATCAGTGTAGTGTTAGTTTATTGTTTTCGCTGTACTTGCACATTTCCCATATGGTCCATAATACAGTTCTACTGCACACCTCGTTCGACTTGAACATCTCAGTCTCCTGTTTATGAAGCCCTATGTTGAGTTGAGTACATCAAAGAGAGAAAAGACTAAATGGCCTTGTAGTCCTAAATGTGTATTGTACATGTGCATAACTATTTTTTCCATGGAAACTGCAGTGTGTCCACTAGATGGCATCAGTCATTCACTCTTTATATTCCTTGCCTTTAAGAAAATGGAGAAAACTTGAGTAAAACTTATTACAGACACCTTTTGCCTGCTGTGCATTTAGTGATGTATGAGCTTTTTGTTTTTGTACAGGAACACCTGTCCACAGTGGCTCCTCGTCTCCACTGCCCCTCACACCGAGCAAGGACGGCAGTGGTATCTTCTCTGGTCTGGAGAGCCGACGCAACAATGAACTAAACGAAGTGAGTTTTCAGTTTTACTTTTAAGACAAGACAAGCTTCTCATTTCATAGAGGTAGAACTTTCCTTTTTACTGTGTTTTTTCTTTATAATCAGTCATTAAAAATCTGACTTTCATCATCATTCAAGATTAATGTCTTATGTAAATGCCTTACATTTACTTAAATAACTTGCCTGCCTTTGATGGAAAACTTATTTTGTAAAGTTTCATGCTGAAAATTGTGTGTAAAGAGACCTTGTGGTTAAAATCTGCATTTTCTACATCAGCAGAAAAAAGCATCTATCAAGAGTTATTTATTTCAGCCTCTGAGCAGTGTGTCTGCCTGTTCTACCCATTTTTCAAAGTTTTGCATTATTCAAACGTTGTGATGTAAACAACCATGCAGAGTGTTTTGATGTGAATTGTTCAATGTAAAGAAACATCAAGTATTCTGATGGTTTTTTTTATATTTCTGTTTTTATATATATATATATATATATATATATATATATATATATATATATATATATATATATATATATATATAATATTTAACCTGAAGAAAAAAAATCCTTTGGTGACTGTTTTGTGTCACAATTGCCAACACGTTTCTCTTTGCCACGAATGGACTTTAAAAATGTGTTTTAAGCCAAAGGTGTATCTAGTAGAACTATTTCTCAGGCTTTAGCCAAACAGCATGTCTAGGGCCGTATTGTAATCATTTTCAGGGATGTGCATTTAACTAATATAAACGTTCAAGGTGGCAGTACCTAAGTACTGAAATCAATTGTATTATTGTTTTTGTAAAGTATTATATTTATTAGTTTTCATTGTGAGAGGAAATCTACCATAGCAATTCAGTAATTTTGTGTTTTAACAAAATGTGGCAGCTTCTGTGACATTTGTGAGTGTTTAAACTTTGCTACTATGCAACACATTCCTTAAACATGTTGCTAAGAATGTGTTATTTAGCAAATGACCTGAGAAGGCAGAGATCTGGCACTGTTGTTTTTAAGTAGACTAATTACTCTAGTTGTTATCTGCTTTGTCCAGGACCGGTGAAAATGTTTTATTGTCACAGACTAACACTTTGGCACATCATGCACTGAGGTAAAAATAACACCTGTAGAAAACAAGTCTTCATCTGAAATTGCACTAGTTAGCTGTAGTTTTGGCTTATTAGCTCAGCTGAACAGACAGCATCCATTACTTGTTCAACACAAAAGACTAATAGTTAGCCTTCTTGTTTTTGAGTGGTAAAACGTGTTAAATTTTTCGCTTCTTCACTCCAGAGCTTGGGTTTTTTTTTTTTTTTTTTTTTTTTTTTTTTTTTTTTGCTTTTTCTTTCCTTGCTGTTAACTAAATATATTCATTAACTCAAGGATACTCTAGCAAATCTGTGGTAGCTTTTTAAACACTTTTGGTTTTTATCTGTGAACACTTCTAACTGTACATTTCTCTAGAACTGAGCATTTGACATTAAACGGCTCGACTTTGTTTACATCTCTAAACTGTTTGATTATACAAAAAATGAGAAAAATCAGTGAAATTCTCCTTTGTGATTTTGCTTATATTGGTGTTTCATGCACTCTGATTTAGCATTTTGAAACCTACAATGGCAATGTCACTCTGATCAAAGAGCCTTACTGACTATCGGCACAGCTGCACCAAACATCTGCTCCCCTTTCTGCTCTGTTTAACATAAAACATCTGCAACACGCCTCCTCCGGTGCTGCAGCTGCTTACTTCAGATCCGTGGAATACAGTGCATGTACTCTATTTATAACCAATTCATCTGTGCCTCTGCCATGAGACATGAAGAGTAGATCTGTTAATCTGTCCATGTCACTGACACTGAATCCCATCATGTGCTCCAGGTCCTGAGTTGGAGACTAACGCCTGATAACTACCCTCTGAGCGATCAGCCTCCACCGCCATCATACCTGTACGGCTCTCAGCATCTCCTACGGCTCTTCGGTGAGTGTCATAGGTCACCATTGTACTTCTGTCAGTCGCATTGCCTGATAGAAGTTTGTGGAAGTTTAAAGAAAAAATGGTTTTTAATAAATGATGTTTTGTCTGTCTGTGTTTGGTAACAGCTTTTATATTTACATTTACGAATTATTGTACCATTTATATTTTAGAAGTTACACGTAGCACTTGAGTTGCACGTGTTGTCGCTGCTGTTCGGCGTTGATGTATGCTGCCACTTAGTGACTCTCTGCTTGCTTTCTCTTTATTACTGCATTAAATTAAATCCAGAAGCTTACCTCAGAAACCCATTATAGGTGATGTGAGGCTTGAAATTTACACCAAGAAGAGCAATAAATCTAAAGACGTTTGAAGGAGGAATTTAATCAGGTTTGTTATTAAAAAAAATTGTTCAGAATTGATGGGAATCAGATGACTGAAGAGTTTAATGTTTCTAAAGGCCACCTCACAAAAATGTTTACATTGCATCATGTCTGAGACAGGAAGTGTGTTTACATGCACTCAGTAGTCCGAGCGTAATTGGACTTCTGCAGTCAGCTGATTATTCAAATGGTCATATAAACAGCATACTCTGATTTCTTAGATTGGAGTAAGGTCTAGAAATCTTAAGAAATTCTATAAAGAGAGCTGGGTAAACGAATTTCTCAGCACGTGTGCTCTCACTCTGATTTCTTTTGGATTTTTGAATCTGCACGTGTGCAAAAACAGACCGCAAAACCTGAAAATAAGATAAGATAATCCTTTATTAGTCCCACAGCGGGGAAATTCACAGTATTACAGCAGCAGCAGAGTAATAGAAGTAAGGCACTCAGTAGTAGAAACAGGAAACAGTATAAACCTTATCAACATTATAAATAATAAAAATTAAAGCTACATCTCTAGACTATTTACAACAAAATAATAAATAAATAATAACAATAATAAATAAATAAATAATAATAAAATAAGAGTTGCATAGGAATCTGTATTGCACTTAGCATATTGCACAATGAAAAATGTTCGCATTCTGAATGTAAGTGTATATTGTATTGTATTGTATGTGTTCTACTGGGAGCAGTGCTGGTTGTACAGTCTCACAGCAGCAGGAAGGAAGGACCTGCAATAGCGCTCCTTCACACACTTGGGGTGAAGGAGCCGGTCACTAAAGGAACTGCCCAGTGCTACCAGAGTCTCACGCATGGGGTGGGAGTCGTTCTCCAGCATGGATGCTAGCTTGTTCAGCATCCTCCTTTCTCCCACCGCCTGCACTGGGTCTAGAGGAGTCCCTAGGACCG
Source organism: Pygocentrus nattereri (assembly GCF_015220715.1). NCBI lineage: Eukaryota > Metazoa > Chordata > Actinopteri > Characiformes > Serrasalmidae > Pygocentrus > Pygocentrus nattereri. The sequence goes on from NC_051222.1 coordinate 18,043,200, forward strand.
AGCCAGCCCTCCTGATCAGTTTGTCAAACTGATATGAGATGATTTAAGTGCATGTAAATGCACTCATTGTTTCATGGTAGTTTTGAGAGAATTTGGCATAAAAATGTTGGTGCAAGAGGTACATAGTGTGTTTTAAAGCGAAATAATCGCTTTATAATTTTATTGCTGTTTTTACACTGTCAACATGTAGACTTAGACAAGTGTAGATTCACTGATACTTTTGTACAGTAAATAAAATGGCTGTATTTGTGCTGGGTGAATTTTAGTAAGCTTTTCTACAGTGAATCATTTCACATCGAATCAAGTGACAGAATGAAGCAGAAATTAAGTTTGATCGTATCATATCTTATTTCCCCCTCATACGTTGTAGCTTGTAAGCAGTGAGTTTTTGACACGTGAACTGAGACCAAGCATGATGAATTCACTAAATGACATGTAAGGTTTCAATCCATGAAAAGTACTTGTGTAGTGTAAAATGAGCTTGAGTTTGTTTATCGAGGCTTTATTTCCTTTATAGTCTTGTAGTATCTTCTGCTCCGCGCTGCACTTCTTGTCCAGTGAGCAGTTGCATTTAAGCGGCTACAGTAGCGTTTTTCATTTAAATAAGCAGAACCTCTGAACATAATGTAAAACGCAGGCTCTACAGTGATGTGGAGTATGGTGTTTGGACAGCTGGTCTTAAGTAGAAGTGTGTAACATGACACATTTTTCAGAATCCATTTAGAAATTTCCTTTTTTAAAGATGACACAAAAAAACACTTGACCCATACTTATGAACACTTTTCCTTCTTCCATGAAGTCATGATTCCAGAGATAAGAAGTTTCATCATGATGACTATCAAATGGAAAGCTGTTTAGATTGTCAGTTTTGCAACTCCTTAACTTTTTTTTTTTAATTTCCAGTGTTTGTTTCTAACAAATAACAGTACTTATTGAAGAGAGAACAAGTCATTTTTCTAGAAGACAAAATAAATAAAGAATATTTAAAGGTCAAAATCTGTGTAAAATAAGAAAAAGCGGTAAGATCGTGTGTGTGTGGGTGTGGGTGTGGGTGTGTGATATCTTACCTTCTGGCCGGAATGAGTATGAGGGGATTTTATAACGTGACTAAATAACTGCCAGCAAACTGTGCAGCCCACACCTGAATAGAGGTATCAATCAGTAGCCATTAATGACCCTACAGAGCAAGGTTATTTGTTTCATCCATTCAGAATTGGCACTTAGTGACTCCTTGAATTCTGTGAAGTAGAAGTAGCTGCTGAGACTTGTCCTCTCCACAAGGATGAAGTTGGATATCTATTCACCTGTTTTTTATGGATAAATTCCATTCTGTCTTTATATAGAACAGTATTAACATGGACCTGCTGCTCCATTTAAGCTGGAATGGAATGTTAATAATGTGGTCAGGTGTGTTTACTTCTACACACAACAGCTGATTAGTCTTTTGCGCCCAATTCAGCACTTGTTTCGTAATTGCAGTCAGGGTGGTCAGATCTGAACTTTGATTTTTATTAATTAATTATACAATTCAGTGTCACACAATAAATCTATTATATGTGAAGTAATACAGCAAATTTGGCTCACTTTTACCTGCAGTGTGAGCATAGCCGGACCATTTATTTGAATGTTTTGGATCTTTCTGCAGTGAAGCTTCCTGAGATCCTTGGCAAGATGCACATGCCTGAGAAGAATCTGAGGGCCTTGGTAAAACACCTGGAGCTTTTTCTCAGGTACCTCCTACTCCAGTCACACATTTACTTGGTAGATAGATGCTGTTAGAAGAGTCTTTATGCTGATATTCCAGTGAATGTTATATAATGAAAATTTTAACAGAACTGCTAACGTTGCTAATTATCAGGATACGCACAGTGCTTTGGAAAAAGTATTTGAGTACTGAGTACACTGTCTTAACTGTAGACAGTAACATATTTAGTTACGATAAGTAAAAAGGTGAGGTATTTAGAATACATAAACTTTCATTTTAATTTAATTCACTCAGTTCCTCTTTGTTTGGATGGCAGTTTTCTTCATGTACTTCTTCTGTTAACATCAATTGAAAAATGAACTTATTTCAAAATGCAAGATTCTTAATTGTTTAGGCCGTCATCACCAGCTTAACTTCACTGTTGATCCCATTGTCCCACTGCTGTCTTATGAACTGAGCTAACAATTCACCATAGCCCAATAACAAGATCTTGTAAATTTGCATACAAAGTAAGTAGCTGTGTGTTTTTTTTTGTTTGTTTGTTTTTTTTTTTGTTTGTTTTTTTATTTCTTTTTTTTCTCCGTTGATGCCATGTGTGTAATTTTGTGACACAATGCATGCACAAGTCTGGTATAACACTGAAGCTAAGCTTATCACTTGTGAGCATGTTTAGTGCTTAGGAAGCTGTTCGGTTCCATCAATCCATACAGGAGTTTAATAATGCTGAGATGAATAGCTGATGATCTCATTGATTTTTCCAGTCTGTTTAAGCTTTAGAAGGAACTTTTTTTTTTTTTTAAATATTTAATTAACAGACATTGATGTTTCTTTGAAAGGTGGCATATTTTTCTTTCAAAACCCAAAATCACAGTCTACATTTCTACAGTGTTTCAGTACAGGTCTAAATCGATAAGATTAACTAGGGCAGTCAGTTTTATGAGTTCTTTTGCCCTCTGTAATCAAAACAGGATCACACTGTGGATTACATACTGTACATATTTTGTTACACACACCAATTCATGTCATTCATGCTAGCAGAATGCTAATGCTGGTATTCTTATAAATGTGCCACGAATTTCCATATAGTAGTCTGTGTGATGAACGTAATCTCGGCTGTGGTTTCGTCATTACTTTTAAACTCCTTTGACCTGCATTATCCTGATTAATGGTGCCTTTTTCTGCCCTGTCGTGACTAACATGACTGCCTTGACCTTGCCCTGTTTGCAATAGCCTGTCAACATTAGTCAGATCTCTGAGATGATTAGATTAACTGTTTGCTCAAATCAATAACTCATATAAAATCCTCTATGGGCTCTTCAGGTTGGAGTTATAGGTCCTGTTTTATTGCTGGGCCAGCATGCATAAGCAGACTAAAATGTTTTTAACCAGGTTACAGTTTCTGCTTCATCTTCTACGAACTGCTTGATTATGTGCTCTGTTTGCCAAGCTCATATCAACATTTACAATGTAATTTTATCCCATGATCTCTTAACAGGTTAGCAAGGCTCATACTAATATTACTGAAAGCATGTGCTGAGAACTTCACTTAATCCCATTTTACACATCATTGAAGTTAATACAAAACAACAGTGATGAGGCTAGTGAACTATTTTTTTCTGTTATTTAGTGAAGGTGTGAAAACATGGATCTGGAGGTGATTCTGGTGCATCCTAGCCAATTCACATATCTTCCTAGCTCAGTGGCTATCAGTTTTGGCTGATTTTTTTATTTTTTTCTTCTTCTTTTAAAGCTCCCATTTTGTGCAATGAATGAACACTTGGTATACACTTTTCCAGTACCTCCTATTATCCAAACTAGCAATATTGATAGTGGTATTTGCTCTTTACTTCTCTCTGTCTTAGCTCAATAAGTCATTCATAATTATACATTATGGTGCATGTATAGCAGCAACATTTAAGTACAGCACCTGTGTGCTTACCTTTTCTTTTAGTGTTTACTCAGTTTGAACAGCAGCAGATTAACAGTGAAAATCTCAGTCATGTGGAACACTTCTATGGTTTATATAGAGACAATAGTCACTGTTACACTTTTTAAAATTCAAAATACAGCAAAGTCACAGAAGCATGAAGGTCCCTGCTAGCACACTGAAGCGATAGTTTTAGAAAATATTTGCAACGTTTTTTCTGAGAAAGTTTTCATGACAAGCACATCACTGCATTTTTTTTTTTTTTTTTTTATATATATTTATTTATTTTTTATATATTGCACAACAACCCGTTTTTGGAATTTACATGGTACAAATGACGGCACTCAAGCATTTAAATAAAAAAGAAAAGAAAAGATGGAATTCATAGCTTTGGATGACCAGCCAGTCTCTGTTGCCAAGGATGTGGGGATACTGTAGCGTGTGCATACTGAAATTTTAATGTAAACTCTTCTTATTTATCTTTTTTTTTTTTTTTTTCAGGATATATAATATCCTGAAACTTTGGTTTGATATTACCCAAGAAGTTTTATTGCTGCATCACATGTTTACACCCCTACTCATTAGTCTTGGTTTCATAATATGACACCACTGATTTTGCTGAGGAACCAGAGCCAGAAAATGGTCGAATAGGGCATCAGGAAGCATTGCAAGCGAAGACTGGACCAGAATAGAATTGTTGATGTGACAGTTCAGGGTTCCCCAGAGCATTGTCCGTTCAGGCTGACTCCATCGATCAGCTGAGCTGTTTCCTCACTTCCACGGACACCCCACGTCTCCCTGACTACTAGGAAAACTGAATGGGGCAAAAAGGCACCTGTACAACTCTTCAGCCTTTCATCAATACCAAAGAGCAGTTAGCAATGCCATGTCATGAAGCTGCTTCTTCATTTGTAGGACTGGCTGTTTGCTCACTGTCTCATCTTCAGTTCAGATTGGGAAGTAGCAAATAACAGCAAGTACAATAGCTGCTTTGTGTTGTTAGGATGAAAAGATCAGATGGTGGATTGAGGTGTTATTTGTTGCCGGCGCCGATTTCCTTTATAAAGAATGGGGTGTGTGTGTGTGTGTGTGTGTGTGTGTGTGTGTGTGTGTGTGTGTGTGTGTGTGTGTGTGTGTGTGTGTGTGTGTGTGTGTGTCAATTCACTTTAAAAGTGAGTGAGATCAGTGGGCGTTACACAAGCCTCTGAACTAATCTTTAAATCCTGCCCAGCGATCTTCAGCTGGCCCCAAATCCCAGGGATTTATTATTCTCCTCTCTAATCAAACCTCTGCAGTACCAACTCCCACCTGCTCTGAGCGCTGTGGAGCGCAGTTGAGGAACTCTCTGAACCCACTTCCAACCCCCATCTCGCACCTAATAAATCTTGGAATTGCACGTGATGAAATTCACAAGGTTTACATAAGTCACTACTCTGTCATAATGTGGTCCTATGCTTGATTTTGTTCTACAGCTGTTAAGTGTTGTTGGTCTGAGCACCTTCACAGCTCTCTGTAAAGGTGGCAGTGCTATCCTTTTAAACTTAATGTACTGCCTAGACCCATTCAGGACTCCAGAAATGAATTCAGATGTGCTGTGCCATTATACAAAAAGCTATCAGGAAAGTTTTATATAGAAAAGACATATGCCCAAACTGTATAATCAAGGTAAAAAAAATAGCATATTTAAAATGATATTAAGAGCTCTACATATATGTACATGTATTATCTCAAAAATATTATCTTCAGTATCTTAATTTAAGTGATAATACATTTTTATGCCTGCGTAAGGGGTTGCGTGACCTAAGACATCCTGGTTAGCCGTTTTATACCATGCACCTTTGTTTTCTTTGCCTGTACGTTGCGCTCAAGGGCCATAATTGGTCATTTTGCATGCGAGTTAAACAAACAAGCTGGCGGTTCTCAAAACTTAAAACTGAACTACAGCATAGTTTTGCACAGCTTGCAGTGGAATTGGTTTACCGTCAAACTGTGCTAGCAGAAAAGCTGTTTCTGGAGTCTTCTCGTGGCTTTTCACTGCTGTACTTAATTGCTAAAATCATGCACTGTCTTCAAATACTTCATCAGACTGTGGCTACAACTGATAAGGTGTGTTTGAGCAGGTAAGCAAGACAGTTCTAGCTTTTGAGCTATATCTGTATTGGCGTGTAACTGATACAGTCTGGACAATAAAATCATCCAGTATTACCAGTTATCTGAATTATTAGCTCCTTAAACTTGGCACCACTGACTTTTAATGTCTGTTAGACGAAGTTCTACCCCAATCTGTGCTTTATAAAGACCTTGTTCATGCTTTTTCACAGAAGAAAGGGAAAGCAAATGAAGGCAAGTGGGCCGTAACTGTCAGAATGAGTGCATGATGGGATAGAAGCAAATGGATCTCAGCTAGAATGATTGAGGTTAATCCCATCTGTTACGTATGTGCACATCTCTGATTGTGTCTGGCTGATGGTGTGTTTTGTCTCTGAGAGAAAGAAATTGAAACTCTGGGCTTGTTCCTCTGTACCATTTCTGAAATTTTACACCCTAATTTTTGCGATGTCTACACCCAGCATGGTCAATCTCAAGTGTCAACTAGAATAATTAATCACAAATGTGTTGGATTAAGAGTTAACAGTAGTGGTGTTGGCAGAAATTACAATGCTATGGCTTGTTCGATCATGATGATGTTGCTTATAGAATTCTTTATTTTTTTCCCCTCTGATGAGGATAATTTGTTTGCAGTGAGATTAGGAGCCCGTGCAGTGGGGGAAGCTAAGATGAGATGGCAAGATTTAGCGGATTTGGCCGAGCAGAAGATATGAAGGACATTCCGGATTATTCTCCTGATTAGACAGGGAGCTTTTCGCCTGCAAACTTTGGCGAATTGGGTTATTTAAGGCAAGTTGCCATCCCACCTTAGGGGGCCGTGTCGACAGCTTTTCTCTGATGAATTTGTAGTCTTTTGGTCGAAAGGGAGTACACTTATACTTGCACACAATAAATGAGCCTAAGCGTTTGTCCTTTAATAGGCTGTGAGTTTGAGGTTTTAGTGATTTGTTGTTAGGTTGGTCTTGGACACTACGCAAAGTGGAGTTTGTAATGAAACGGGTTCAAAATACAGTATAATAAAATGTATCAGTGTATTCCATATGTCCAACATGCGGTCACCTTCTCTTCCAGTGTTTCTTCTGAAATCAGCCATATTAATAGGGATTATGTTCCTTTTTGCTGCAGTAACAGTCTCTACTCTTCTGAGGAGGCTTTACTCTAGATGTTGGAATATAGCTGTAAAAATGTAATTGCATTCAGCCAAAAGAGCATTAGTGAAGGCAGGTAGTGGTGTTAAATGACACCCCACTCAGGCTTCAGATGGTGCTCTGTCACTCCAGAGAATGCAATTCCAATGCTCCATGACTCAGTACTAGAGGTTTTATACTCCCCTAGCCAACGCTTGCCAAAAGACATGATGTTAGGCTTGCGCTTGGCGGTTTAAGTTTCCTATTTTATTGGTGCAATATTATTGTATTGGTGCAGCAAATTGATCCAAACTGTGTGTGTGCAAATCGCAATCTGTACACAACGGCAAGGCCGTGTACAAACCTTTGTGGTCATATTACAACAGCTTCATGTGTTGTAACCAGTCAGATTTTAGAAGCAAAAACTGTCTTTTTTTATTTGACAGTTATGAATGTTGGCTGTGGTTAATGTCAGTTGATCTTTCAAAAGAGAGAGTTTGTGACCGGTCTCTTAATAACTAAAATGTATGGACTTGGTGAGCAATTCAGCAAAAATGTAACATTACACTTTACGTTTTTAGTTTTTATGGGACTTGATGAATTGGAACGGACAGAACCATCAGTGACTGATCAAGAACTATTAAAACAATCATTTTTATGACATTTCACTTACTGTGCTATGCTTAATCTGATTAACCTTTAAATCTTCAGTTGTTCCATGAGCTGTTAGTAACCACAAGCTGCTCAGAAAAGAGCATGGTGATGTAATTTATTACAGTAATGATCAGTTTCATATAGTCCTATAGCCCACTGTAGTTTTTAGGTCTTTGTAGTGTCATGTAGCTGGTAGTTGAGTGATATAAAATGTAAAATTACTTCACAACGTTTTAATGATAGAATATTGAATTCTTTTTGAAAGCTCAGACATTGGGACTGATTTAGTGGTGTCATATTTAAAAAAAAAAAAAAAAAAAAAAAAAAAAGTGTAAAAGATGCTATCAAAATGCTGTTGAAAGCTGTTAATCCAGTGGTTTGTATTGAACATCTTAGGTACTGTGCTGCACTAAATCCAGTTAAACAGGACTAATTATGCACTCTTTATAAATATCCATGATGTGCTCAGAAAAACACATGACATGTTTTGACGTAATTTATCACAATAGCGATAAATATTGTCATGTTGCCCAGCTCTGGCTGGTAGTTCCACTGTCCATAAAACATCATAAAGGCTTATTCTAAGTAAGAAAGAAAAAATAATGCAGATTAGCCGTTTACTAATACTTTGGACATGTTTTGTAACACTAAGCTTAAAGTGTGTTCTTTGAAGTGTATAGCAAATATTACATGATCTGACCATTTACTCTGCCAAACAACTGTTAATAGTCCAGAGGTGGATTAAATACCTGAAAGGTTTGAGTGCAGACATCCCAGCAAGGAAGTAAAATGTGTGGGTATGTCTTTATCCCCAAGACAGCCCTTTTGTCAATTGTCCATTTAGTACAAACATTTAGAAAAGTTAAATGTCCTCAAACTTTTGACAGACAGCATAGCCCAGATGAAGCAGACATTGTCAGCTCTTATCCTCTGTGGCTGTAGTCTGTCTGACTACGATATGGCTCTGTGTCAAAACTGAGGCTTCTCTTCCCTAAAGCTCCTCCGCCCTCACGTTACTAAGCAACACGGAAGCGAAACGCGGCGACAGCATTTTAGTGGGCCGTCTTAAAAGAGAAAAGAAAAGTGGTTCACAACACGCACGCAAAATCCCAAAGGCTGGAATGCGCAGACTGTACCCGTGTTACAGCGCTTTCTCAAAGATTTACACGGACTGCGCACTCACTCTGCTGTTCTTCACACTTTTTCTTTCTTGTCTCGTGTCAGATGTTGGGATACAAAACACTATCAGTGCTACATTAATATCACAATGACTGTTCATAAAATAGTTTGTGGGGCTCTATACTCCAGTTCTGGAGCACCCAGTTTGCTGCACATCTGACTACACACACCTGTTTAATTGCCAGGTTTAGTGGGTGCGTTTGAGCAGGGGAACCACCAAAGTTTGCTGGACACCAGCTCTCCAAGGAATGTTGTGCACCCCTTCTCTATAGTGTTATAATTCTATGAACTCTGGCACTCAAAAAATTTGTTTATAATAAAAAATAATAATAATAAAAATAAAAGTTGCAGAGATGTATGAAATTGACAACTTCAGATTTCAAATAATTTGTAGAAATGTCAGAGTTTAGGATGCATCAGTCATGAACAGAGCTGTAGATCTCAAGGGCAGAGAGTGAATTTCATCCTTTAAATAGACAGTTAAAATAGTCTGTTATTAGACCCGGAGGCTTTATTTGGCACTGAGAAGTATAATATGATATTATTAATTCAAATATAATCATTTGAATCAATGTATTTTAAATATAAATGCTCTGTTATTCTATTTGTTGCAGTTTTACAGTAAAAGCTCAATAATTACTTAATCTAAAGCAAAACAGAGTATTATAAGAGTAGCCTTTTAGCCTGTTGACTGACTAACACTAGCTAGCTATCTGCCAAGCTGTTCATCCTGGATTAGCTAGTTCAATAAAACTGAATTCTTACCTGGAGGATATTCAGTTTATATTTTTAAAAGCTAGATTTAGTTTATTGCAGCATGATTGATTGATTGATTGATTGATTGATTGATTGATTGATTGATTGATAGATAAACGAAATAAATGAAATATTTTTCACAGCAACCCCTTCCCTGATACACTTCCCTTTACCTTTTTTTAATCGAAGTCTAAGCTTAATCTTTGTTGGTGCAGCCCACCCAATGAAAAAATAAAGTTATTAATTGCCCCTCTTATCGCACCTTTTAAAATACAGTAATTGCTTTGTGATTTAATGGAAACTACTGTACTCATGAATAGTAGACCAAGATGTCAGCACTGCTCATGTTTTTGCTGTAACACAGAATAACCCAGCCTTAAAAACCTTTTGATGCATTTCCTTTATTCCTTTTGACTAAAATACCTGTCATTTTACAGTATTGTGAATTTGTGTTTCTGTGAGTTGTTTCAGACTCAGAAATCCTGCTGTATTGGGACATTTGTTAAACATGTGCTGTTCGCTTGAATGAACCCTTACGACAGGATACAGGGAGCAGGCGCTTCTGTGCTCTATTTAGCACTGATAAAATGATTAATTAGCTCTTGTTCCGGATGAATAGACACGCTTGTGGCTGCGTAAAGAGTTATTTATTTATTTTTAAAATCACTTACTTATTTCTTTTTCCATACATGATGTTAGACTCTTCATGGCAAAGCTACAAAACCTAATTTGATTGAGAAGTTTTGTTCCACCTTCTTGTTTTAATATGCCTAATATGAAATTTCAGCAGGTGATGTCCATCTGAAACAAAAACTGATACTGGACCAAACCAAGAAATGTAGCGAAAAACCACAAATCATGTATAAAAATGTGGTTGAGAAAATGGAGATCATTCTGTTGTGCAATGAGAACTGCATTTTGCATACAACATATGCAAGAATTTCGCAGCAACCCCTTCCCTGATGCACTCCCCTTTACCTTTTTTCCTCTCATCATCGACTATTGCCTGACTCACTTGTTCTCAAGGTTTGAGTTGAGGGAAAGTTGAGAGTAATGAGAAGACTCCTTAGTAGTAATACTTGTGAAGAAGCTACAGAGAAGCATCTTAAAAAGGCATTGTTAAAAGAGGGGACTACCCAAGACCTTTTCCACCTCAGACTACTGGACAAGTGAACATCTTGAATAATGAAAAATCAAACTTGAAAGTATTGAAAGGCCTCCGATCACATGGCAGCTCAGAAGGCTAAAGCTGGCGGTGTACTTCAAAGAAAAACAGCCCATCAAAGACAGATGTCTGTTCAGTTCGTATGACAAGTTTCTGTGGTGTGGTGTGTGTTATGTTGAACAGTGGTCCTAATCATCATGTTGTTTGTTCTGAGACCCCGCCCCCTAAACTATAATTGGTCTACATTGTAATAATTGAAACAATATAATGTATCTTATTGCAATACAAGCTTGAGCCTTTAGAATAAAACTGAACCAAAAAAGCATGTTTTAGTTTAGAATTGATCAAGCTGTCCCTGAAGCCCTAAAAGGCTGTGAGTTCCTCTTTTTTTTTTTTAAGGTATATTTTAAGTGTTCAACAGTGGATGGATTTCGTTTGTTATTTTGTCGCTTAGGTTCAAAGGTTTGTATCCGTGTTCATGCTAATAAATCTTTCATGCCATCATGCCAGTTTTAATCAAATTCCAGACCGCCAAAAAATGTGTAGTACAAGCCAGCTTTAGTTTTGTTTTGGAGCTATAAGGCTATGCCAATAGTTACATAGAAGCTTGTACCCCACCAATAAAGCACCATGCAAACTGCAAGTGGAAATAATCACACATTTTCTGAATGAGTGTTAAATAACCTCAAATATTATATTAAAATATTAATATTAAATATTACTTATTTGTGTTTTCAAACAATGACTCTATACAAAATAGGCTATTATGAAAACGCATTTCTTTAGTCTTCAGATACAAAACCTGCCTGGGCTGCTAGCTGAGAAGATGGTGACTCATGAACTATTCTTCTAACACTGTTTTCTGACATTCTGTCTCTTGGGCAGGTTTTTAGCCGAGTTTCACGAAGACTTCTTTCCTGAGTCTGCATACGTGTCGGCCACCGAAGCCCATTACTGCATGAAGCAGCCGCGGCCAGTCTGCTGATAGACCGCTCCTGTGGAGGGCCCCCTTCTGTTTTGCATCTGTGTCGTCTGCACTGCCACTGACTGCCGAACGCTGTCATTCTTCTTTTTTGACTTTGCAAAGCTTCTCAAGCCGCCTGGAGTCTGACCAACTCGCATTGTTCACTTTCTCCAGATGGCAGGACGACATTCTTTTGCTTTTTGTCTTTTTTTTTTTTTTTTTTTTTCTTTAAGATTTATTTGTATTTTTTTGCTTGAAGCTTTTTGGACATTGTGGCTTAAGAAAGGACATCCCTTTCTTATTTTTCAGCTTGCTTTTGAGGCCAGAGGGAGGCCGCAGTTTCTTCAGCAATTTCTCATTTTGCCCTGTCTCTTAATGCTCAGCAACTGTTTTCTCCCCAGCACTATAGTGTTCTTGCTTTGGCTCCTCCTTTTGCTTAGGCAAGCGACAGAAGCGGCAAGAAAGACTTATTTCGGAGGTCCTTATGTGTGAACTAAAGAGATCTTGGTACCATTAGTTCTTTCTGCTGATTCCTGCAAGCTAGATGTTTTGTTTTTTTCTGTTGTAGATCATTGTCTGTTATCAAGTGTTAATTTTTTAGATGCCCTCTGTGCCATAGCTGTTACATTTTGAAGGATGTTCAGTTTTTTTCCATAATTAATGGGGAATCCAACAGTTTTTATATTAAAAAAAAATTAGCATAAATAAATTGCTGAGATGCAAAGTCATTCAGAGTGATTTCATGTGGGATGGTGCATTTTAGAGAAAGCTAGTGACTTTCATTTCTTTAATGACATTGATATGAATCTGAGATTGCCAAATATAGCCCTATATTTTATTTACTAGACAAAAGAGCCAGTGAACCTACTCATGTCTGAGCTTTTATATGTAATGTCATTGATGATAATATTGTGGTAAAACTGAAAATGTACGTTTTCTTTGGGATATATTTTGTCGTATGATGCCTTCTGTGTACCTCCCCACCATCAACAGCTTTTCAAAAAAAGCATTTTAAGCTAAACCTTTATATTCTCAGACATCTGGCAGCATATCCATGACCACTTTATTAAATAACCTTCTGTGGAGTGTCCCCTGAAGGCGTTAAGATGTCCTATCACCACCACTGTGAACAGTTTGTCTAGAACGCAGCATTTCGCCTAAACCACTCTTAATGACTTTGTTTCCATCTTGATGCAGGAATTTTGAAAATTCTGCTTTTGTAATTGTCCTTTAACCATAGTAAAATTACTGATATAGGAGCAGGCCCTCCGTCCTTGTAATTTATGTGAAAGTAAGATGTACAAAATCTGAAATTTACTCAGCATTTGTGATCTAAAGTAGGGTAATTATATTGCTACATGTTGCAATTGCAGTATGCCTTGCAGTGTATTAAAATGCATTGATATAACAGTAATGTGACATGATTAAAGACTGGCCTGCATTATTTTGACCAAAATAATTTCATTTTGTTGGAACACTTTAATGCGTTGATTCATCAAAAGACTTGGAAACGCTCTGGAACTGAGATACAGCACACGGTAAATGGTGATTGGTTTCATGGCTTATTTGCATATTGCGGCCTTCTGTTATAACAGTATTACAGAAGCCAATATTGCAATAATGATTACCAAACGATGTTTTACGCAGCCCTGCTCTGAAAGCCCTCAACAGTATTCTTCAAGGCTCTTAGAATAACAACACTAAACTAGGGTTCTCTTGTTCCTGGTCTGTGGTCATACTCCTGGTCATATTCGTAAACAAAAATGAACTCTGCTAGAACCTGAATAACTATAAAATACCTGAATAGAATCTGTGTATAACAGACTTCACTAAACCCAAATTGTTTCACATTTTTCAAGTTTTAACTGCTGGGAAAATGTGCTTTCAAGTTATTTTATGTTACCATTAAAAAGATGAAGTATAGCCCATATAACATGTATGGAATGGTCCCTCGGTTTATCCTCAGATGCTGTTAGGCCTGCATGTCTGAGTTCTACAATGCAGTGACATTGGCAAGACATAATCTTAATGAAATCTCCTGATCTTGTGGCTGGCCTCAAATGTGTAATATGTAAAAGTTGCAGACGTGATTCAACAAGTAGGTTTAATTCAAAACATAAAATTCTGGTTTTCCTGAAATGCACAAAATCTGGTATTCTTTCAGCTGTCTTGTTCTGAAGTAGGGTGATTATGCCGCTGTATGTTGCGAATGCAGTATGCCTTGCAGTGTATTTAAAAATAAGTTAGCAATGTGACATTAAAGACTGGCCTGCAACCTTTTTTGGCCTGAAATTTTTTTGTTGTTGTTGTTGGAGTTCATGAATGTTGATTCATCTAAAGACTCACAACTTATGTGTTGTACGTACGTCACTGCACCAGCAGGTGGGGAAAATATTATTAACCAGTAATGTTTCACCAACCTCCCGTCACTCCTACATATCGTTAAAATCACTCAGACCCTCCCTGATGCCACAGGACAAAAGAGCCTTGATTTCTCTGTTAATCTTGACGATAAGAGCCTACTTCTACAGGTAAAGCAGCATGGTTTACCGAGACGGTTTCCTGGACAGGGATCAAGTTTAGTCTTGTATTAAACTGCCATGTCAGTTGAGATTCACTAAAATTTTCACCAGAAAGTTTGTAACATTTTTATATCAGCATGATTTAAAATAAGTGCCGCATTTATACTGTCAAATGTTCAGAAATAAGGAAAAAGTGTAAAACGCGTTTTTTGTTGTTGTTGAACACATCATCCACTAGCACTAGATGGTCATGACTAGACTACAGCACTAGACTTCAATGGACATGTTGGTGAAGAGAACAGAGGGGATGAAGAGGTGCTGGGTATGTATGGTGTGAAAGACAGAAATGCGGAAGGTCAGTTGGTTGTAGATTTTGCAGAGAGAATGGAAATGGCTGTGGTGAACACGTATTTTCAGAAGAGGGAAGAACACAGGGTGACACACAAGAGTGGAGGGAGGTGCACACAGGTGGATTATATCCTTAGCAGGAGATGCCACCTAAAGGAGATTGGAGATTGTAAAGTGGTACCAGGGGAAAGTGTAGCAAGGCAGCATAGGGTGGTTGCCTGTAGAATGAGATTAGAAACAAAGAAGAGGAAGAGAGTGAAGACAGAGCCAAAGATTAGATGGTGGAAGCTGAAGGAGGAGGATGGTTGCAGGCAGTTCAGAGAAAAATTGCAACAGGCCCTTGGGGGCAGTGAGGAGCTACCTGAGGACTGGGAAACTACAGCTAAGGTGGTGAGAGAAACTGGCAAGAATGTGTTGGGTGTTTCATCTGGTCAGAGGAAAGAAGACAAGGAAAGTTGGTGGTGGAATGAGGAAGTCCAGGAGAGTATTCAGAAGAAGAAGGCAGTTAAGAAAAAGTGGGATAACCAGAGAGATGAAGGAAGTAGGCAGGAGTTCTGTGAGGCTAGTCGTATAGCGAAAAGAATGGTGGCGGTGGCAAAGGCTCAGGCCTATGATGAGCTGTATGAGAGGCTGGACAGTAAAGAAGGAGTAAAGGACTTGTATCACTTGGCTAAATGGAGAGATAGAGCTGGAAAGGATGTACAGCAGGTTAGGCTGATAAAGGATAGAGAGGGAAATGTACTAGTGAGTGAACAGAGAGTGTTGAGTAGATGGAAGAAGTACTTTGAAGAACTAATGAATTAGGAAAACGAGAGAGAAAGGAGGACAACAGGGGGAGAGATAGTGGATCAGGAAGTGCAGAGAATTAGTAAGGTGGAAGTGAGGGCAGCTTTAAAAAGGATGAAGAATGGAAAGGCAGTTGGTCCAGATGACATACCTGTGGAGATATGGAGATGTTTAGGAGAGAAGGCAGTGGACTTTTTAACCAGGTTGTTTAACAAAATCCTGGAGAGTGAGAGGATGCCTGATGAGTGGAGAAGCAGTGTATTGGTCCCCATTTTTAAGAACAAGGGTGACGTGCAGAGCTGCAGTAACTACAGAGGTATAAAGTTGATGAGCCACACCATGAAGGTATGGGAAAGAGTTGTTGAAGCAAGGCTAAGGCGAGAGGTTCAGATCAGTGAACAGCAGTTTGGTTTCATGCCCAGAAAGAGTACCACAGATGCAATTTTTGCGTTGAGAGTGTTGGTAGAGAAGTACAGAGAAGGTCAGAAGGAGCTACATTGTGTCTTTGTGGATCTAGAGAAGGCATATGATAGGGTGCCAAGAGAGGAACTGTGGTACTGTATGAGGAAGTCAGGTGTAGCTGAAAAGTATGTTAGGGGGGTGCAGGACATGTATGAGGATAGTGAGACAGTGGTGAGGTGTGAAGTTGGAGTGACAAATGGTTTCAAGGTGAAGGTAGGGTTACATCAGGGATCAGCTTTGAGCCGCTTCTTGTTTGCAATGGTGATGGAAAGGTTGACAGATGTCAGGCAGGAGGCTCCATGGACCATGATGTTTGCAGATGACATTGTAATCTGTGGTGAGAGTAGATAGCAGGTGGAAGAGAATCTGGAGAGGTGGAGGTTTGCACTGGAGAGGAAAGGAATGAAGGTCAGTAGAGACCAGACGGAATACATGTGTGTGAATGAGAGGGAGGCAGGTGGAAAGGTGAAGATGCAAGGAGTAGAGGTCGTAAAGGTGGATGACTTCAAATATCTTGGGTCAACCATCCAGAGCAATGGACAGTGTAGAAAAGCGGTGAAGAAGAGGGTGCAGGCAGGATGGAGTGGGTGGAGACGGTGTCAGGGCTGATGTGTGACAGAAGGATAGCAGCAAGAGTGAAAGGGAAGGTTTACAAGACAGTAGTGCGTCCTGCTATGATGTATGGTTTGGAGACTGTGGCTCTCTGTAAAAGACAGGAGGCTGAGCTGGAGGTGGCAGAGATGAAGATGCTGAGATTTTCGTTGGGAGTGACAAGGCTGGACAAGATTAGAAATGAGCAGATCAGAGGGACAGTGAAGGTGGAGCAGTTTGGAGATAAAGCCAGAGAGGCCAGGTTGAGATGGTTTGGACATGTGTTGAGGAGGAATAGTGGATATATTGGTCAAAGAATGTTGGAGATGGAGCTGCTGGGTAGAAGGAGAAGAGGTAGACCTCAGAGAAGGTTTATGGATGTAGTGGAGATGGTTGGTGTAAAAGTAGAGGAGGCAGTGGATAGGGCAAGATGGAGGCAGATGATCCGCTTTGGCGACCCCTAAAGGGAGCAGCCGAAAGAAGAAGAATAACTCACATTATGCTGCAGCTGCCATTGGTATGTTATTTCTTGTGCAAACACAAAAGGAAAATATACACATTGGGTAACTTCTCTTTTGTAAAATAATATTTGATCTGCAGTCTGTTTGGTCAGATTCTGAAGAAGAGTTTCAGGTCAATCTCAGAACTATATATTCAATTTAGAAGAAACTGAGCTGAACCTGATATTGCAACAGTTTATAGCTGTTTATATATTATAGCTAGTTTGTATATCTGTAATGTCAGGCTACTACTTTGGTAACAGAAGGAATTAGTCATAAAAGCACATTTTGTATAATGTTCAAGGCTTCTATTTATTTATTTATTTATTTGCATAACTGTTTATAAAAACCATTAGAACACTGTCATGTGTTATGGCAAATAACTCATCTTCTCCATGTGTCTGTGACCAAATCAAAGCTGTGATGTTATTTGCAGTAACACTTTTGCTTGAGTTTTTGCGCTGAAGGCCTACTGGTAGAAAATCTTTATCATATAATCTGTCTTTTTAACATGAAAGCATACCTAATATTGCTTAGTCTGCCACCAAATGTGGCCAAGAAACCAGCTGCAGCATCTCATGTAGTGTAACCTGCAATAAAAGTATAAAGCCACTGTTCTCTTTAGTCTTGGGTCTTGGCTCATGGCCCTTAGTGTCGATGCACTTGGTAAGAATTTGGTCATTTTGGAGCAAGAAAAACTGCGGGGCCCTGTCCTGAAAGAGCTAGGTAAAGAACTACGTATTGCTTTGCTCTGAATGTTATACCTTCCTCTGACACCACATCTTGAGCTTGTGTAAGCCTTTGCCTTTCTGCTATGCTCTAAGTGCTAAATGCACGAGGTTCACAGATGGAGATGGATGTAATGTTACCGAGGGGGTGCTAGAGCATTTAAGCACTGCAGATGTTCAGTTAAAACTCTTATTACACCCTAATGCAGTGTGTCTCGGTGCTGGTTCTCGAATGGGCCATTCCTGCACAATTTGATTCTTTACTATTTTTTCTTTTTAGCACAGCTGAGCAGTTCCTGAGTTGAGGAAGAGGTGTTGGAGCAGAAAATACACTCTTAAAAAAAAGGTTCCTGATTGGTTCTTTGCTTTCCTAAAACTATACTCAAAGCCATCTTAATTGTTGTAAAGCCTTTGCCTAATGTGGAGGTTCCTCACTCCTCACATCTCATTTACAGAAATGATGTATCCATTGGCCTGTATTCATAAAGCTAAAATGCTGATCTAGGAACAGATTACTCACTTATTTGTGATGGGAACAGATACTAGATCAGCTCTCCTAATGTCAGAGGCTTTATGAATATGGGCCATTGTAAGTTTCTTTAGGGTTTGTAAACCATTCCTAAGAAACCACTAGATGGTCATAAGGATAGAGCAAAAATGTGGACCATCTGGGGGTTCATAAAGGTCCCCACTGGTTTAGGGAACCAACAGTGGATCTTCTTTGGAGTATGCTGAAAAATATAGGTGTATTCTCTTTAAAGTACAACACAATCCCTTTAACAGTACTCTATATGCAGTAATTAGTCAAAAAGACCCCCCTCACACACAGTGAACTAGATAAATTCACCATTGCCTTTTCTTTGGTTCTGTGGTTAACAATGATCTTTAGAGCTAGGCCTTCAGTTCAGGCCATAAGTGTCAAAACTCTGTCAAAACCAAGGAAAATCACCTCTACGCTAATGACATTTTCTGCTAATAAACATGAACATTTGAAGCTTATAAAAGACATTGTGTTTTATTTGAAGCTTGTACCAGGCATTAACATTCATTTTAACTTGCAGCTGTTTTGCAGTGAATCTTTTAGTAAGGCATCTTGGCATTGAGTTGCTGCTTCTGTTTTTCATTTCTAACAACTGACAAACCTGGTCAGGCTACCCCTCATACTCACACCCACTGGAAATCAAAACATGATTGACTAAGAACTGTCAGTTCTTAATTGTATTAATGCTCCTGAATGCTTGAAGGCTGGGAGTTAGCTTGGTTGTATCTACTGAGATCACGGAGACAAACATTCTGATTTCAAGAACGGAACCCTTTTGTTTCCAGCCAAAACTTAATGATTAAACAAGCAAAGTTCTATCACAACAAGCATGACGATTTTATTTTTAAAATAATAACTAAGATAAATAAATGTAAGATTGTGGGGGTTAGGTGTCTTGCTCAAGGACACCTCAGTCATGTGCTGTCGGCTCTGGGGATCGAACCGGCGACCTTCCAGTCATGAGGCTGGATCTCTAACCTCCAGCCCATGACTGCCCACTCTCTCGCTCTAGCAGCATCAGCAGCCATCCTGCAGGTGTTTGCTGCTAAAGCATTCTAGAACATCATAAGATCTTGAGTTACAAGATCAGTAAGATCCCCAGCCTCTACCCATGTTGGGTTGAGAGCAAGGAAAGGTAAATTTGGGACTGTGGGCCCAAATTTTTGCAGCTGTCTAGCACTCTGAAGAGCAATTGATGCCCACAAAGCAAGAGAAGGCTATACAAAGATAGCAAACACACATCAAAACCCACAATGGTCTCTACTTCAGGAGGCACAAGCTGAAGATTTTGCAATGACTCTCACAGCCCTCCAACCTTAACATCATCAAAAATCTGTGGATAGTCCTCATAGGTGCAGCGTGAACAAGACAGCCGAAGAATCTCATTGAACTAGAAGTCTTTTGCAAGGAAGAGTGGTGAAAATTCCTCAAAGATGAATGGAAAGACTTAAAGCAAGCATTTACAAACTGTGATACTTGCCAAGGGGGGTGTTACTAAGTACTGACCATGTAGGGTGCCCTTTTTCCTTTTTTCAATTTGTTTCTTTTTTTCTGTGAAAGATGTAAGTAAAAACATTGTCTTGCTTAAAATATGAAAGAAATGTGTAATCTTTATGACTTCTGGAAATCGGGCCATCTTTTACACACTTAGCTTTTCAGAGTAACCGAAACCGTTTCTGCCATTAGAACAATTAGAAATAGACACTGTTATCATTGCTAATGTAGTGAGCTTTTGGACAAGTTGGCCAGTATTAACAGAAGTCACATGCATTGTTCTTGCCAATTGGATAACATGTTTTAAGCTAGTGTCTAGGTTTCCATGTGCCTCGCCAAAATTCTCAACCAAGTTACCATTTCCCATCAGTCTGCACCTGGATGCTGCACAGTCCCGTCAATAGCCATCATTTCCAAACAAGCTCTCAGCCCATTCTGCTGCAGCGAGGCTCTCTCTGTCGTAATGAGCCAAATGGACAGAGTGCTAGGTGCTAATTTAATTGGAATGCTATACCAGAGCATAACGAAGCACTTACAAAAGAAACTGGAGATGGGCATTTGGCCCCGTGGTATCGGATAGCGGAGAAATTTCAGACCAGCCACACATCTGGGGCTCGATAAACCGATTTGTCCCGGCCACCTTCTTCATATCTGTTTCTCTTGATTCGATTTAAAATTAGCAAATACCATCATCTGGAAATGCATTTGGAACTCATTTCTCGGTCATCCACTGTCTTTCTGGCTTTCCTTTTTCATTGCGTCCTCTTCTACACCAAAGCCTTGGATTTCTGTGCAACAACATGGACTCCAGGGCCCTTGCTGACACATCCATAACTGCAGCAGATGTGGGATGGCTGGAGGAACCTGTACAGATGCAACAGTGAGTGTTTACCAGTTGCCTTGTTTTTTAATGCAAATCAGCATTTCCCAGCTCAGTCTTTAGCAAACCACCATGTCCTTCTTGTGCTGAAAGCAGCAAAGCACAAAAGTGTGGATTGCAGGTGGACTAGAGAATCAGAGCTGGGAAACGTTCAGACGGAAGAAAAAACATGATATAGTTATGAATTAGCTGGTTCCTGATTGGTCTGTGGTCTATTTAAATAGTCCAAATAAACAGCAGATGTTCTGTCAGTTACATTGCTCTCACTAAATTGTTTGACCACTCCAGTTACCTTCTGGAGTTGGCTTCATTATTATAAGATTGATTAATAGCATACAAAAACATTCTTGATATTAGGATTCGGTACAGCTACTTGCATGTAAATTCACAATAAAGAAAATCGTAAACAGTAAAGTACAAGACGATTGATGCAATACAGAAAAACAAGAGCAACCACCATGTTTATGAATATGAATAATGACATAAGAGGAGTAGAAGTGCAACATAGCAATAACTGTTGACTACTGCGCTGCAAAATGTTGATTTTCAGTTGTTTTTGAAGTGAAGAGAAGTTGATGCGTCCTCTACAGAGAACATGCTTCTGCACATTTTAATGCACAGCTACTGTTTTTTTGGAAAATAATTAAATATGGCGTGTGCATAAGTTATGGCACATGTTATATTTGATGTTAAGACTGGAGAGTTTTCCAGGAGTGTTTAAACCTCAAATATTTTGGGTCTGTAATTTTTTCGTTTTAATTTAATTAATGTGATTGTTCTAAGAATATTGCTGCATGTTAGCATTGGACGACAAATTTCATAAAGTTTTGTATCCTCAGAAATGTTTGGTGAAATGACACATTGACACATTGAACACAAATTTGTAAGCCTATAATTGAGGTGTCTACATGTTTGTAAGAAGAATGTAATTATTCTTTATGTATACTTATCTGTCTAGTGGCATACATAATACATGAAATGCCTTTTTGCAGTTAGTTTGTAATTTTTGCTTTGTTTGCTTTGTGGATGTGATTCTGTTATGTGGTATGTAACATTTGAAGAAATTTCTGTGGTCAGCATCACAAAATCCATCAGTTACCCCAATAACCATAACAGCAAACCTCCTGTGATTTTTAACCTGTTCCTAGGATTATTTTTTTGCTTGTGATTTTGTAATTTTATCTCGAGAAAGTATCTTATTCTATTGCCAGATCATGTTGAATTACTGCTCAAAACAAGAATAATTATATTGCCAGTAGAATAAGACACTTTCTCTAGATACACTGACTCAAACAAGTAGAAAATGGCTGGAAATGTTAAATGTAATGTCTTTATAACTGTCTCAGGATGAGAAACACTAGATATATCAACTAGATTTGAGATGATTTCACTTGCCGAGACGGATTTGAGGAGTGCGGATCCAGCAGACTGAAGCAGCACAGCATGTGCAAACATTACATTTTTAGAAATTGAAGACCCCATTAGCTCAAGTGTTCTCCAAGTTTGTTGCCTCAGCTTTTCGAATGGAGGACATCACAGAACACAGCCGTACTTCAGTGCCTGCTTGGAGACTTTTGCTGGCTTTCTCTCAAGAATCCTCACTGGGTATGTGTGTGTAAGTGTGGTAGTTAATGCTCTCACAGCTTTGTAGTCCTAATCCTAGCTTTGTACAGTGCTTTCCAAAAGCTGCTGCATCGCAGCAGGACCACACGAAACTGCCGTCACCGAAGACCGGCCATGCTATTTCACTTTGTTGGAGTAGTTATTGTGGTCACAAGTGTCCTTAAATCATTTTCTCCACCAACATGTGCCTTTCTTGTTTCCTTCTATAACCCAGTGGTTCTGCTCTTGAAGAACCAAATTTTCCCATTTTTCCCTGCTTTAACTAGAGCTTGAAATATAGTGGGGTCCAAAAGTCTGAGACCATCAGAGGTGGCTCAGGCCCCTGGTACATTGTTTACTGAAGTAAATGTATAAAATCTTGAGTTAAAAAATGTGCTTAATTATTTCTAGATCACTGTACTGGTACCAGCACACATCCATCAAAGCATTTACTTGATTTTTTTATACATTTTTATGTATAAAACTAAGTTTTTATACCATTTTTATGTCACTTTTTTGCCTTTCATGACTTACCCATCTCATCTGCTGCTTCTTTTTGCTCTTTTCCTGAGTTCTTGCTGGCTGTGAAAGCAAGGAATCACAGGTGACCTTAGAAATGTGCAGATATGTATCTCACATCAAGTAGGATTTTGATTAGCTAACAATTTGATGCTTAATGAGAAGTGAAGTTGCCTGACATAAAAAAGAGGTGCATGCATGGTTTGAAAATGTAGTGAGTAGAATACAGATTTTTATTTTGAAATGTAGTAAATGTGAAAAATATTAAGTAACAGTGTTTTTTTCATTTAAATCTGGATATAAAAATCACAAAGTTGTAAAATTTAAGAAGTTATGATGAGTAAAATGAAGAGGGCATGAAGTTGACAATATACAAAATTAGGACAGAATGCACATTAGAAGCACTTTCACTAATGGTCTCACATTTTTGAATCCTGTATTGACCTGTATTGACCTGTATTGACCTGTATTGACCTGTATTGACCTGTATTGACCTGACACTATCCAAACTATTTAGATTGCTTGTCTCACTGGCTGTTTCCTACTTTTATTACCCTAAACATACCCTATTTTACCTTAGTTTAGCTTTTCACAGAGCTCCGATTGTTCTTACTGCCTTTCAGAGCTGAAATACTCCTTATAACTTCAGCTTAAATGGGTGGAGCTAAACTGCTGTAGGCTAAACAGACAGCTGTTTACAAATGTGTTGCTTTTTGTGATATCACTAAAACAATCAATCCAAATTAGGTTGATTTTCAGCTTAATTTCCATAAATGCACTGTATGGACTGGAGAGTGGTACATTTTGAAACATTAACAATGCTTACAATGCTGATCTGTAGTGGGTCCACTTAGAACATTAAAGCGCTTATGTGCAGATTAGGGGTGCTCCAGAACCAGTGTTGGGAGCAACTGCAGCAACCCAACAGACAGTCTTGACAATTTACTAAATAGTGTGAGTGAGGTAAGTTTGAAGAACAATGCTAAACCATGCAGAGTTGTGGCCCCTCTTGGACTGGATCTGAACACACTTGCCTTGTTGACTGACTTGCAGTGTAGAAAAGCAGAATGAACGAATTCAGTGGTTCACGGTGCTGGTATACCGCAACTCTGCATGTTGGTGTTTTTGCTAATCAAACACACAGCTAATAAACAAGCCTTTCCTGAGTTGATGTAGGTGCTGTAAGAGCAAGCAAAATATGAAACATGGCAGTTGGACTCCAGGACCAAGATTGAGAACCATGAAACTAGAGAATACAGAGAGCTGTGTTTTTACCCCTCATGTATTTGATTTCCAGTCAAAATGTGCCAAATAAATACAAACTTATCATTTTAAAGTGTCAGGAAAAACAGTAAACATATAAATTAACAGGATCCTCAACAGCTAAATGTATAGAATGTACCCAGACATTCTGTTCCTTACCGCTTACATTCTTTGGCTTGCTTTCATTTTCCAAAGAAATCTGCAGGGGTATTTTTCCACACCACCAAAGTTCAGTCTTAGAAGTTGGTTGCATTTTCCGCTTCTTACAATCCAAATAATTTCAAGCACATTCAGTGATGTTGACGTCTGGACTGTGAGGTGGTCAGTCCTTTGTCCTGAGAACACCAGCTTCTTTGTTTTATCTTTTTGTCTATGTCCTTTTCTCAGTATCAGCTTCTTAACAGCTACACTTCCTTTCAGACTCATAGTGTTGAGTTGTCTTCTCACAGTGGAAGGATGGACAGAAACACCTGTGGATTGTTTCAGATCTGATTCAGGAGAGGAGCTTGATTTTCTCTATCTTAGATGAAAGCTTTAAGTGCTGTTCATCTGATGGGGACAGTTTTGGTGGTCTACTAGGTCTTGCATGGTTGTTAGGAGTCCCATTTTTCTATATCTTTTGAAAATGTTTTGAAGTCCAGTTTGGGGAAACCTTCTCTCTTCCTTATCCAAGTGGATCTTCACAGAAATATCTCTTGAAGATTGAATAACTTGTTCTTATTGGCCATTTTGACTGAAAATACTTTGTACTTTGATATTTCCTGAGTTTAAATAAGACACTTAAGCCTCTGCCTGAGTGCTTCACTGCTTCTATCAAGCCAAATGCAAGAACATATTATACCTGCTCTAAAAGATGGTAAAAATTCTGATCCCTAGTCCGTATTTTGTTTTTCAAATAAGCAGGCCTCTTCCATCTATATATAGAACACTTATTCCCCATGTGTCCTTTTCTGATTGTCTCAAGCAGGAATACTCTTATTAAGCATGGATTAGAATTGATGTCAGGATCAGAGATAGGTGACCGCCTCCTTAAGCACGGGTCAGATGCATGCGTCCGTAGACCTCCCCCACCATTAAAGAAGATTCAGGGCTCTCTGATTTAGCGTAACACAGCCATTAGCTCTTAATGTAAGAGAGGGAGAATTGAGGAAGGAATGGAGAGAAAATCAATACGTTTGCCATGGACTTAAAGGATAGAAACCTCTGAAGTGCACCTTGTTCAAATGTTTATTCATTTGATTTGGCCCTCTTTGCTTTTGTCTATCTCTTGCCCTCTCTCTCATGGTTTGAGAGCACCATTTATCTCAGCCAGTGCATTCATTGGAGCCACGCTCAAGTGCAATTAAGCCTATCTCTAATTCACAGCTGTGTGAATGGACCAAATCGCGCTAGGAAGTCGCTGCTAATGCACTTCTCTCTCACTGTCACTTTACATTGTAGAGCTGGGTAATGTGGCCAATGCACTGGACATCTTTTCTTTCAACAGTATAAAAAGAACCATGTTCCCCCCATAATCACCTTCTATCTAAACTAAGTTTAGAAACCTACTTTCTAAAGAGCTCTGCAAGTTTATTAGGTACCATTTTAGCCATTTTATTGAAACATCTATCATATAAATGCTCTGTGCAGGTTTACAGTTTCTGACTGTAGCCAGTTAATACAGGACTACCACTGACACTGGTGTGCATGAATCAATCATGGCAGCATTGTTGGGGTTTTTAAACAATGTGTAGACTTATCAGCCACTTTATTAGAAACATATACAGTACTGTGCAAAAGTCAAGAGATCATCATTTGTTTATTTTATTTCCAGTCAAAATGGACATTAAATACAGTGTAAAACATAAGTTTAACAGAAATTCACACAGAAGCCTCAAAAACGATCGCGAAACGATCAGTATTTAGTGTGTCCACACTTTGCCTTTATTATACCTTCCATTCTTGTCGTCGGTCAGTTTCTCAAAAAACACTGCAGGGATATTTTTCCACACCTCCAAAGTTCAGTCTTAGAAGTTGGTTGCATTTTCTACTTCTCACAATCCAAATAATCCCAAACACATTCAGTGATGCTGTGGTCTGGACAGCTTTGAATTCAAGTCAAATCTAATCAGTTTGATTAGCAAATTTTCTTCTGTGTCCATTTTCTTTATTCAGTAACAGCTTCTTGAGAGCTACACATCCTTTCAGACCCATGGTGTTGACTTGTCCTCTCACACTGGAAGGATGAACAGAAACACCTGTAGATTTTTTATGATGTGAAACAAAAGTGGAGCTTGATTTTCTGCTCTCTCTCTCAAAGATGAAAGCTTGATGAAAGTACAGTTTTCTTGCATGATTGTTAGGAGTCCTGTTTTCTTTTTAAACTGCAGTTTTATAGAGAAAAATTACGTTTTTTTTTCCTTTAAGTATTGAGATACTTATGCAAGTGGATTATTTTATATCTAATCTCAGAAATATTTAAAAAAAAATGAATAATATGTACTTAATGGCAGTTTTGACTGTAAATTAAGTAAATAAAAGGTAGTCTCTAAATCTTTACCTTGTAGATATACAGTTACAGACCACAGCTCCTCTTTTTCCATGCACGGTTTGTGGTATCTCCTAACCCAGTCCTCAGGGCTCCTCAAGGCAGACCATGGTTTTTTCTCGATCCCTTCTCCCAACTCATAAGGATAGAGCACAAATATGGACTGCCTGGGGGACCCTGAAGGCTGATGTGAGAACCACTGGGCTGGCCTATAATAAGTGGGCAGATTCTGCTTATAGCACCCCTTTTGGCTGGATAGTTTGTGGTTGGTGGATTTATCTTACCCAAATTATATCTGATCAGTGGTGGTTCTACTGTGGTCCCTTTCCACTGATGGACCGGGTAAATGGTGGTTCATAAATTGTGAAGCAAAAATATGCAACAGTCAGTAATTGTAAACCTACAACGTGGTATGGTACATACACTTTCAGAAAAATGGTACGACACTGTCACTGGGGCAGTACCCCTCTTGTCACTGTGGTGGTACCCTCAGGGTACATCCCAATACCTTTAGTCCAGGAATATAATTGTACCACAATCCATTGAAATTACCACACACCCCGTCTCGTCTCCAGGCTTTTCATTTTATTGTTTTATAATGTTTTAAGATGTTTTGGTTATGAAAATGTTTGGTTATGAAAAGCTACAAATATCTACTTTTCCACTGGGAAAAACTCATGTAAGGTACACCACTGGACCTTAAAACCCTTGTTGTTTGAGGGTACACTTACATTGTTTGTACCTTCATGAATGAATCATGTACCTGCATAGTACATTTATTTCTAACGGTGTAATAAACTGGCAGATAAATTATTTTTAGAAAATATTGTTGGGGTGGTGTCTGAGTGTTTGCTACCTTATTCTTTAGCTTGTAATCTTGATTCAACCATTGATTCTTGTCTTCTTCTCCAGGGAGTCTGTAATTGCTTTTTAGTTCTCTCCAGATGTTTAGATGCTAAACTCTTAGCTGTCCCTTCCACTTACCTCTCCTTGTTGCTGGTCCTTCCATCAGTCTCTCTGTTCTCATGTGGTAAACATCTCGTCTCTCCTCCCTTCTAATGCGGCTAGCTGGAATGCTTACACTGCAAATGAACTGAACGTGAAAGCAAACGATAACGAGGATTACAAGAAGATTGGCGACAAAACGCAGAAACAAAATGTAGAAGGGCAGAACGCTCAAAGAACAGTTAATCTCCCTGAATCAGAGGCTCTTGACTCAGAAACAGTTAATGTTCTCACAGCGTGTTTAACGTCTGAGGAGGTTAGAACGTTGGAGAATAATAGGAAATCTGATTGTGCCATCTGGACTATGACAGCCCAGCTCAGGGGCAGGTGTAGAACGCTGTCTAATCCCAGATGTGTAGATGAGCTAACAATGCTGCTGTCATGGCACAAACACATCATGATGTTTTAGAAGTTGGGTGTATAAAAAAGATATGATACTTGAAGTCCTTCCTGATGTTTGGAACAGGTTGGTTTATGTGGAAAAATAGAAATTAGATTGAAAGCAAACACCAAAAAGCTCTGGCGTGTTTAAAAGTTATTTCACTGCAGAACATTAATTAAAGTAACTGGGAGCCAATCATTGTATCAGTCAGTCAGATTTGATCATAAAAAATTATGATAAAAAAACCAAAACACCGGTCCAGAATGTCACGATTTGCACATGCTAAAATGATCTGAATATTACTGTTTTGTTAACTGGTGGTATAGCATGACCTTCCCTAAATATAGCGCTCTATAAAAAGACAAATAATTGATCAGACTCGGCATTGGCTCATATTGAATAATCGCTCAGACTCAGACCGAAAAAATTCGGAACATCCCCAATTAAGTTAAGGCTTCTTGGGTCATATAGAGGCATCTTATATATTATATATATATATAACTAGCCCAGATAGTCCACCTGCCAAAATATTCAGCCAACAGTGGTCCTGTGCAAAACTGACCGCTAATTAAGGACTAGAGGACAACATACCTGATAAAGTCAAACACACTAAAAGACTTTGTAACCCTGTGTTCACACCGGCAGTGATGCGATGCCACAGAGCAGCAGGAAGTCATATGTTTTCAAATAGAACTGGCAGTTTCCAGCGAAAGGAGGCAGCGTGATTGTGGCAATGTGAAGGGGCCGGAGCCTTGTGACAAAGTTTGACTTCATGCAGTTTAGGCGTGAAGCAATGTGGCGATTACCAATGGGAATCAAGCAGGGGGTATGTGCTTGATCTCTGCTTCTGTGAAATGGTAAGCCCCTTTTTGGTTCCTGGGTATTCATTCCCAGAGATCAACGAATGGTCTGGGTGCTTTCAGAACAAATAGATGGAAATCTCAAAAACCAAACATTGGACATCATTCTCCAATATCTTCTGAAGTTTTTCTTAAATTTGGACAAAGAAGTCTGTCAGATTCATGGCGTGTTTTTACACCACAGAGTTATTTACAACTTTGTGTTCTTGAGTGTTTACATTCTGTTCTTACCTAAGAACAAATCGCAGAAACACTGGTGAATGTTAGAATCTTCGTGCAAACTGTGCAAGTGGGTTTTAAGAAGAAATTTGGGTTGGTGAATGAGGCCCAGTGTTTTCTTCACATTCTGACTGATGCACAACAAATTTATTTTGTCATGCTGAGGTCTGATTACAAAACATCCATCCATCCATCCATCCATCCACTTTCTAAGCCGCTTCTCCGTCAGGGTCGCTGGAGCCTATCCCAGCAGTCTTCGGGCAGAAGGCAGGATACACCCTGGACAGGTCGCCAGTCCATCGCAGGGCAGACAGACAGACAGTCTCACACTCACACCTAGGGGCAATTTAGCATGTCCAATTGGCCTGACTGCATGTCTTTGGACTGTGGGAGGAAACCGGAGAACACGGCGGAAACCCATGCAGACACAGGGAGAACATGCAAACTCCACACAGAGAGGACCCTGATCACCCAGCCGGGGAATCGAACCCAGGCCCTCCTTGCTGTGAGGCAACAGCGCTACCCACCATACCACCGTGCCGCCCCTAAACATTTGATTCAAAATCTGTGCTATTTTAGTACAGTTACTCCTTAAACACAAGTAATTTAACATGGTCTTGTCAGCTAGCTATGAACACTGACTACTATTTCCACCACTGCTCCATAAAACTGCATTTTTTTGGAAAACTTGGGTGAATACTTTGATGAGGATGTTAAAATGCGAGTCGCCTATATCCTCATTTGTAAACACTGCCACTACTGTAATGTTTTCCCTACCATGAGGACCACTGTGTCAAATACAGATAGTGTGAAGAGAGTCTATTGACCTGTCCACCTGCAAACAACACATCGTAAAGTTTTTTATTATGATAATGCTGATATCATATTCTCACCCCTAGAAGAAGATAGCATCTCAATGTCATATTCTGCAGTTCCCTTTGTCGCCCTGGTAGTGAACATTTTTATAGCTTTCTGGTATAACAGATTGATTTTCCTTACTGGCACTGAATTCATTTGAGATGCCCATCTTGGAGATTTGGGAGGAAAGAATGCTGAATACTGTGTATTAAATTATGAGGAAAAACTCCTGCAGAGACGAGCATGTCTCTGTGCAGAAGTGCACCATGAAATGTGAGTGGAATTTTGCTGCAGCTGTTACTTGTAATCTGTGGATTTTTTCCTTTCATGTAGTGAAGATTATACTTACAAACTGCTTGAAAGCTTGAACTATGTTCCATCTTTGTTGTATGATTAATGTCTGGTGCGATGCACTACTACACGTAATTGATTTGAAGCCTTTTGACCCATTCATAAGGATTCTAATAGGGATCTTAATCAGAGCATTTTCTGATATTCATACACCATGATCCTCTTTAACCAAAGTGTATTACACTCTGACCTTTCGAACCTGTGCTCATTACGGATCTGTGCCCGTCTTCTTCGCCCTTTAAATGCGTTAAATGCGCACACACACATGCATAAACACATACACACGTCGTCATGCTTCACATACAATCCTTGATCTTCTATAAAGCTCTTGAGACTTTTTAATCGTGTCACATGGTTTACTGATTAATGCTCCAAGCTGTGCGTGTGTCAGACAGGCAGTATACATATAAGACTCCTCTTTCTGTTTATCCCCAAGACTGATGAGCACCTTTCAGGTTCAGATAGCCAGTACTCTACCCTTCAAACATTGGGAATCATTAAGAATATATTATAAGAATAAGATACACAGCACATACACAGAAAAACGGTATTAAACTGAAAGGACCCCTCTTGTTACTGGGGTGGTACCCTCAAGGGTCCATCTCAGTACCTTTAGTCGGGGAACATAACTGTACTATAAACTATTGAAATGATATTTTCTAAGTTGTGTTGACTCCACACACCCCACCTCGTCTCCAGACTTTTTATTTTATTGTTCTGTTTTAAAATATTTGGTTAAGAAAAGTTACAAAAACCTACATTTACCTGGAAAAAAAGGTACACGAATAAAACCACTGTTGTACCTCTAAGGGTACATTTACATTGTTTGTACCTTGATGAATGAAAAATGTACCTACAAAGAACCTTTGTTGCTAACAGTGTACAGCTGTGTGTGAAAGTTATACACAGTGATTCAACAGTTATTACGCCTTCTTTCATGCTTGCATGCACAGTAATTACACATTGTTACACACCTACTCACTAATACAAATAGATTATTACACAGTAATATACTAAATACACACTCACTACAAATACTCATACACAGTATAAACATACATGCATGCAGACAGCTACCAACCCCCTAGCAACCATGAGAGATATCATATTAACTGGCTATGAAAAGCCTAGCAACCACCAAAAAATACCCTAGCAAGTACTTTAGATGCCATATGCAATATAAGATACGCAACACCCTAGCACCATGTTACCATGGTAACCCCCTATCAGTACCATAACAATAACCTACCCATGACCCTACAAACAAGCTGGAAAAGCATAGCAACATAGAACAACATTTCTCCTAGAAAAAACCTAGCCATTACCTTAGATAAAATAGTTATTACTTGGCAACAACCTATACCATAGCAACCACATAATGATACCCTAGCAAAACACTTGCAACCACCTTACCACTGCCTAGCAACCTGCTACCAGCTGGAATATTATAGCAACTACATGTCAACAGAATAACAACCACCTGGAATAGCATATCAACCATCTAGCAACATGGTAGCAACTATCTGAATCAATCACTTGTTAATCAATCACTTGTTGTTTATGATGCTATAGCAACTGCCGAATGACAACCTAGCAACCATCTGGAACACCATATGAACCACCTAACAACTGCCTGAGCCACCATAGCAGCCACTTATCAACAGGAGCTGCAAGGCTACAGTTAATGGAAGCTATTCCCTACAAAATAGCACTGTGTAAAATGCATGGCTCAATCATCAAAAATGAGCAAGTTTTTTTGAGATTACTTACCAACAACTCACAGTTTAAGGTGTGTGATGATTTAAACATACGGTCTGCGTGACGTTTATAGATAGCTGTAAGCTTACATTACTTGCTAGCTGTGTTAGCAAACTAAAGAAGTAAGTACTGGACACAAAGGATATCTTGACTAAGTACTTTTGAGGTGGGGAAGACTGTACATTTCTACTTTTGGCCAAACTATCATTTTAATTGATCGATTCTCTAGAGATGCTGGATGTGCCCCTTTAAGGGTCTTCAAAGAAACATATGTGTTTAATTCACATAGGCCTGTCAAGTAGCTGTCCAGAATGTCTCAAGATGTTACCAACTGAGCTGTTTATAGTGTAGTCCAGAGTGCTATTATATCACATTAAACCAGCCCAGTTTTTTTTGCTATCAAACAAATGTTCCTACTTGAATGTGACATCGTTCACCACTCGCAGCATAAGGGAAGTGATGATCATTGAGCAGTGTTGGTGTACTCCCAGCACGAGTGCACACACACACACACACAGCGTTTCATGAGGATACGACCAGTTACACTGTGTAGTAGACTATAGTGATGCTAAAGGAATAAGAACAGCCACCAATTAGCACTGTGCATGTGACATCATGTCAATTAGCCTCTTGTACGGGGCCATACGGAACAGAGCAATTGATGGTGCTTCACAAATGGTTAAAAATAGAGATAATAAAAAACTATTAAAAGCACAAGAACATAAAAGTAGCAGGAATAAGACAAAATAATATAAAAAATAGATATAAAAACATTTTCAAACTGTAAAAAATAATAAGTAAAAAAGTAAAAGCAATAAAATAGTAATAAGTCAAATAAGCAACAATGGCAATAATAATAATAATAATATAAATAAAAAATAAAAAAATAATAATATAAATGATTAACATTCAAAAAGAAATAGCAATAATATGCGAAGTACAATAATATAAAATGAAAAAAGTAGCAATATTTCAAAGAATATAGTAATAACAGCAGCAATAAAAAAAAATCAAGAAAGTATAAGGAATCAAGCAAGTTTATAAAATATGTATTAAGCTCCTTCTTAAAATTTTGAGCTTTGGTTGCCTGACTAATCTCAATTATCACATTTTTTCTAGTTGATAACAACTTGGGACACATAAAGACAGACATTCCAAGATATATAATGGTGCTAATGTAATAACAACGCCAGGTAATATAAAGATCAGCGTTTTTCTAAATGACTGTGTTAATTAAGCACATTTGTCAGCAGTAATAGTGGCAATCCCACCACCTTTCTACCTTCCCCACCCAATTACAATAATTAGTTCAGTTTATCATTCTGTGCAGTGGTTAGGTGGTGTTTTGAGCCATTCCTGTATGCAAAACTGTTTTACTGTAAATATCGTTGGGACTTGCTTGAGTGGCCTGCTACGAATGTCTCCACACCATTTCAATGAGGTTGAGATCAGCACTTCTTCTGTTTTCTTCCACTCTAAATTTCTTGATTTACTGTTATGTTTTTTTCAACTGTCATTTATGTCACGATCTTTTGAGTTTTAGACCACAAATACCGTGACATTCTGCTCTAGAATTCATTGGTCCTTAAATGACTGCAATCAAAGCAAACCCCCTATAACACTCCCACCACTATGCTTCACAACTGGGGGGGGGGTTTGGTTGTCATGTTTTCTCTGTGCATATTTACCACAACTTTTTGTCTGTTATTCACTGACGACTGTTCCAGTAGCACTGTGGAACATCTAGGTGTCTTTAGCAATCCTGAGCAGCAATGTTTTTGTCCCTGGATTCTTGCTGGTATCCAAAAGAACACCAGTCATTTTCAACGTTCTTCTGACTGTTAACTCAAGATCACAGATGGTATCACATGCAAGAGATGCCTACTGTTCCTTAAATATCAAGCTGGGTTGGAAGAGCTAGTTTGAGGATTCTACAGTGTACCATTGCACTTACCTCAATAGGAGGCCCTCTCTAAGCAAAGTAGCAATCCAGATTTTCCTTTCCAGTCTGGTGAGCTTTAGCAACTTTCCTTCTGATGTTCTGATTGATCAGTATTGCACTTGACCAGAACCAAATCCAGATTTATAAAAATCAGCTGAACTTTTTTTTCTGTAATGTAATATGGCATAAACCCACTTGACTTCAGTTGCCCTCTTTGTAGGAGCTCAGTATCCTAGAGCAGCATTTCTAAATTTTTGGGCCACAGACCACCAGTGGGCCATGAAGCAAATTAATTATGACTGTTTTGTTCAATAAAACCGAACATACATTATAGGTTAAAAAAAGTAAAGCAGTGATTCCACACAGGGCCCTCCAGCCACAATGTTCCTCCCTCCTTATGTGAGTTAGTTTGGAGCAAAAATTTGGCCCATATGGGGGACGCTGAGGAGTGGGTTAGGGAAATGGGCCTTTGAGAGAAATCCTATGGTATTATACAGCTACTGTTTGTTTTTTCCTTCTCCTGTAAAGTGGCATTTTAGACAATATTTTGTTCCAACAAAAGCAAAATATATATCAGTACAATTATATAAATGTACGGAATGAATTTCAGAAGGAAAAAAAAGTAGCTACCAAATTGCTGCAAGACCAAGTGTCATGCGTTTCTTTGGTTTTATGGCAGAATTCGCACAGTTCACACGGCCAGTCCTAAAAGGCAGTGCATACAGTAGTTGGGGAACAGGGAAGTATAGTTGGAGTCTTTCCTAAGCTTGGTGAAAGTAGAACTTCTTGGGAGCAATTATATGGTCCCCTTGACTAAGGCCCTGTTTACACCTGGCAAAAACATGCGCCTTATTTATTTGGTTATAATTGGACACTGCTAAATCCAGGTAAGAACAAGGTACATTGCTTCACAGAGGTGGTCAAGGACAGCCACATGAGATTTGTAGTGTAAACATTAAAGCAACCCGACAGCAATGAAGGACGCCGAAACACCTGCCATCATAGCAGAGACAATCACACATTTTGTTGATTTTCTAAGTGAAAAGAAGTTATATTGCTTTGCATTCCTGACCAGTCTATGGGCAGTTCTTTCAGAGACTTTTGTGGCCATCCGAATCTTGTTTTGATGTCATCAGTTCCTTAATCACTCCTTAATTTCCCTTTCTTGACTTTAATTCATACAGTGGAAATTGTAAGCAGGGAGGATTTTTGTCCTGTAAAAGTCAATTATCTTTATTTTTTGGATTTTCAGTTGCTTAAATGAGCACATGGTTGTTGAAGTGTGAGCACAACATCTTGAGATGT
Organism: Pygocentrus nattereri; assembly: GCF_015220715.1. Taxonomy (NCBI): domain Eukaryota; kingdom Metazoa; phylum Chordata; class Actinopteri; order Characiformes; family Serrasalmidae; genus Pygocentrus; species Pygocentrus nattereri. Next base: position 18,078,229 of record NC_051222.1, read on the forward strand.
TTTAAAGGGTCACAGAATTGATTAAGCTTTGTAATTATCTACACCTGACCCGGATTAAAAAACGAATAAGTCTGGTTAGGTTGCCTCCTGGACGCCTCCCTTGTGAGGTGTCACAGGCAAGTCCACCAGGGAGGAGACCCCAGGGAAGACCCAGGACACGCTGGCATGACTATATTGCCCAGCTGGCCTGGGAGCGCCTCGGAATCCCCCACGGAGAGCTAGTGGAAGTGACTGGGGAAAGGGAGGTCTGGGCCTTATTGCTTAAGATGCTGCCCCTGCGACCCGAACCCCGGAGAGGCGGAAGATGATGGATGGATGGATGGATGGATGGATGGATGGATGGATGAGTCAAATAAACTATGAAGCCTTAAACACTAGTGGAGCAAGTGTAACATATGTACACTTTACATTTTGTTTTTATCCTGATTATATTACATAAATAAACAAAAATAAAATAAATAAATATTAATGTATTATAATTGAACAAATAAATAATATTTGTGCATTACCATTTGCCAAATGTCATTTATTTCATGCAACAGTATAAAACAAATGTTAGTGGTGGTATAAATAGTATTTCTCTAATTGTAGTTTTCCAGACATAACATTCTAGTCTTTGAAGAGCAAGAACATGAAGGTCTAGAAAAAAAATATGATAATCATAATTGTGAGTGAACTGTGTGTTAGAGACCTTCATCTGAAATAACAGTACGTGAAAGCAGAAAGCCAAGGCCACACAAAAGCATTTGGGAGAGCACTCATATTTAATCCTACCTTGATGGTTCAGAATAAGAGAATTCACATGAAACCTGTCCTGTTAAGTCAGGTTAGTCAGGCAGCATTAAGTATTAACACAAGATTAGATTTGCTTGAGTAGATCATTATTTCCAGAGTTTCATCACAATTGAGTTTTTCCCCACTGTAAAAAAGCCAAATGAACTGCTGAAAAAATCCAAGATATAAAAGTATGTGGACGCATGACCATCACACCTGAATTAGCCTGTTGGACGTCCCATTCTAAAACCAGGAGTATTAATATGGAGTTGCCCCACTTTTTCAGCTATGACAGCCTCCACTCTTCTAAGAAGACTTTCCAGAAGATTTTTGAATGTGTGTGGGAACTTGTGCTCAGTCAGTCAAAAGATCATTTGTGTATTCATGCGCTGATGTGCTTTACACCACACCAGTCAATGCTTGGCATTGCACGCAGTGGTCTTAAGCTTGTGTGTAGCTACTTGGCCACGAAGACCCACTAGATCCCATTTCATTAAGTTCCTGAAACACAGTTCTTGTGCTGGTGATTAGTTAAATTTTTTACGTGCTACATGCCTCAGTGTTTATTATACAACAGTTAATTCCGGCCACACAAGCTGATTGGTTGAGAAGTGTTATAACCGTGCTGTTATTTCGCCATAACATCACAGGTTTTTCACAAACACTATATCACTCTGCTAAGACACCGCTGCTAAGCAACGACTTTGACAATTGTAGTAGAAGCTCAAGTTGTTTGATCATTTTTACTTCTTTGTGCACAGAAAATTAATACTTTGAAGATTTGACCTACAGCCGGTTTGGTCAGACTCTGAAGATGAGACTACACTAAATTCCCAAACTGTCAGTTGGTCAGTGTGAGGAGCTGGAGAACGAACTGCCGGCTGTTCAGTGAGTGGGCGGAGCTCGTTACTCTGATGTAACAACAAGCTGCTTGGTAAGGAACTATAATTTAGTGGAAGAAATTGCTGATATTAAATGACACGTTCGCAGCCCAATTGATTTATTTTAACATCACAGCTGTAATGACCTATGGCGACCAAAACACAGCCACGATGTTATTTTGCGATAACACACTCCCTCTCCTGTTTTATTGCTTAAGCGGCCTCGCTTTGCGAGTCTGCATGGTCTTTTTATTCATGGCTGAGCTGCTGGTACTCCTACATGTTTCTATTTCATAATAATAGCACTTACAGTTGACAGGGGCAGATCTAGCAGGGCAGAAATATCACAAACTGACTTGTGGGAAGATGGCATCCTATGACAGTGCCATGTCTGTAGCCCTCCGCTCACATTTCACAAAGATGCGTTTGTAGTACACATGGTAGTTGTAACGGTAGTAGTACCATGTAGTAGTGGAAACAAATGATTCAATTGCATTGTGTATTTTTTTCTTACAGACATACGAGTAATGCAGGTGATATGAGTTGTAAGTCAGTAACTGTAATGTGTTTCACTTCTTTGCTACAAAAACAGTAATCATAGTACTGTGACTACATTGTACTGCATTACTCCCATCGCTGCTGAAAACAAAGTTGCCAGGTCCACAGGCCTGCTGGGTCTACTTCTTGTGTTCATTATTTTTATGTAAAGGGAAAAATGTAAGTTAGGGGCACAAAATGAATAGAGACAGCTTTAAGGTACAGCGTCCTGTGCTCATCTCGTTCGGTCAGCAGGTTTAAGCGCTTGGTCTCACCCTTCATATGGCACTGTGGCAGCTTTGTTTTGTGTGTGTGGCCACAGCTGTTGAAGCATTGATCCTATCTCTCCCTCACCACTCTCTCCATCTCTCTTTTTCTCCTTCCTCTCGCTCTCACTGTCGCCTTCTCCTGTATTTAATCACGCTCTTTTGATAAGTCTTTCTCTCTCTCTCTCTCTCTCTGCTATGTGATAATATTGTGTCAGTAATAGGGCATGGCTCCCCCAGGGCACCAGCTCTAACTTGCATAGCATGACTATGTGTGTGTGTGTGTGTTTATCCTGCCTGGCCCAGATGCCGTCGCTAAATCCATCACTAGTGGTGCCGCGCTAAGCTGGAACATTTGGCCCTACGCTGGGGAGGAACAGGAGGGAGGACTTTTTTTTTCTGTACGAGAGGAGGAGAGGGCAATCTTCTGGAGGAAGAGCAGTAGAGAGGGGCCATCGCTGTCTCCCCTCTGCTCCTCTAGGTGGGCTTGACCCCATCCTCCAACCTGCAGGCATGGAGCTGAATGAGGATGAGCTTGGGGTCTTCACTGTCATTCAGTGAGTACTTTCAGCATCACCCTTTCAAGCTGTGCTTATGCTGTTAAAACTCTTTATCATACCTCACTGCATTAATGCATGATTCAAATATACATCATTTCCAGTGAATTCATTACACTTTATTTACCCTTTCTGGCCTAACATGTTGATGAAATTTGAACATATAAATTCACTAAATTACTTTTTTGGATCGTAACACATCTATTTCTACTTAGTGGATTAGTTGAGTGAAGAGGTCCAAGGATTTGATTGTCTGAATTCTGGTCAGTTTTGACATTGAAAGGTTTTGCTTAAATAGTTCATAAGGCAGTTTGCTATTCAAGAGAATAAAATCCAACATTTTCAACATTTCTGCATTGTGTAGCTGTTGAGATAAAGTAAACGAAGTCTTTCAGAGTGGTTTGATGTGAAATGATTATTTGTAGAAAAACTAACAGACTCTGATTTCTTTACAGTGGTGGTGATAGGAACCAGGGGTCACAATGCCTACACAACAGATCTAGTTGTTTTATTTATTATCCAGAATGACCAGTGAACCTCCATGTGAGTTTTTGTATGTAATGTTGATAAATTGGTATATAATGGTATAAAACCCTTTATAATGGTAAAACCCCGCCAATGAAACTAGGTTTTCTTTGGGAATGAATTAATTCATTTTGTGGAAAATGTATTAAGCCAAAACTTTAAAACTATTGTAGAACAATGTCTCAGGCATCAGACAGCATGTTTATAACCACTGCTTGTGATAACTTTCTGTGTGGGAACTTTTAGAGGCATTAAACTCTTCAGACGGTTGGTTCCCATCACCACCACTGTGAACAAGTCTGAGTGAGAAAGTTGCTCTAAAATTAATTTACATTGTAATGTTGTTTTTTTTTATACTGAATATCTTTCTTTTATTCTTTTGTGTCTGCTGTATATGGAATACAACATATGACAATGTCAGGAAACCATTTTGCAGGTTGCTTTGTTGGTGATTGTAATGTTTTTTTTTGATTACGACTGGACTATATTTTTCACATTCTTATTGAGGCCAAACTACAAACCAGCCCCAACCAGAAAACCAAACTGTGTTCTACTCAGCAGTTGACATGTTGGTGATTCATACTTACGCATTTGCACCGTATGTTTGATTTGTTTACATGGTTTGTTTACATGCTTGTTCCTTTCGCATAAGATCTCTTAAAGCAGTTCTCCATAGACCCCTGTTTTCATCCTTTGTTTTTGCAATAATGCATTGAATACACATCGCACAAATATATGCACAGTTTCAAACTTTATTCAAAGCTTTATTATGTGTAAACATTAGTTTGAACATCCCAGTCTATTGGCATTTTTTTGTCTATTTTCTAGATAAAAATAATGTAACACAGTCTACAGTGAACACACTTCAGTGTGGTATTTTCTCCAAATTTTACTGTATAATTAAAAAAACAAAAAAAAAAACAAAACGAAATCTGAGGTGTGTGGGATCCTGAGTGGTGCAGCTCCACTAAGATGTGCCTGTGTTGATCTGTCCACGGAGGTAATGTTAGCAGAAGTTTGATCAAATGTGGTGGTGCATGACATCTAAAGCTTCACATGTCCAAGTCTATATCGAATAGCCAACATAGGCCTGGGCCAGTTGTTTATTGTGCTGAACTTAGTTGGACTAAGTTGGACCGTGACAATCCAACTATGCTGTTAAATGATCGTAGTGGACGCTGCTTTCTAGTGCAAGTGGGGTGGTAGTTTTCTACACTTGTGGTTTTGCTGTGATATTAACCCTTTCTGGATCAGTGGCTCTGTGTTTTTTCCTAGCACATTAGTGAGTTGAACTGATGGTAATAGCTTGTGTCACTATTGGGCGAATTAAGTGGACGCTATTGATGAATGGGGCAGGCCTGCTCAAAGGCACAGTGATGTGTGTCAGATGTTTAAAAAGCACCACACGCTCATATTTTCCATGAGCCGAACTAAAGGCTATGCTAACCAAACCATCCTAACCAAAACAAATTTGTAAAAGTAAGTGCTTCTTTTAGTTAGAGCACATTATAATAAGAGTACATCAATTAACAATACTTAAGAGGAGGCCTTACAATAATAGAAGTTTACAGTTGTTACTGAACTTTTAGGGTATTATAATTCATTAATCTTTAACTCTTGATAGTAATGAGAACTGGCATATTATTTTAGATTTTAAGTAGTTTTTTAATATGTTAATTAATGTGACTTAACTTTTGGAACTAACTTGGCACTAATGAGTGATTTATTGAAGTTTATAATAATGTCAAATACAGTCTTAATGGTATCATTTTACTTAAAGGGTAAAACGCCTCATTTCTGGACAGCCAAAATAATCCCTTTGGTCATTAAGTGCTTTGATACTCAGGCACTTTCAGTTTCTTTTTAATTACCTCCTTTTTCTTAAGCATTTATTGCTTTGCATGCCTGTTTACTTACATGGATAGTACATTACTCCTAGACATGTTTTTTAAACAATCATTTGGCTGAATCTTAATATGGTGGTGTGCTAAGTGTTAAAACACTTAATGACCAAAGGGGTAAAGTGTGTTCATTTTTATTTTGGCTGTCCAGAATTGAGGTGTTTTATAATATAGTTTTAACTTTTATATGGAAAAATATTTCTCAACAAAGTGACATAGTAGTCCATTAATTTCATGTAAAACATGTAGGCTTTATAAATATTTATTTAAACATTCAGTGACATGTTATGAAGTATTTACATAAGATGTTATGAATGTCTTATGTAGACACCCTTCAAGTAAAGTGTCTCAATTAAGTCTTAAATATCTACCTTATAAACACTGCATGAATGCATAAGAGCACAGTGTAAGCATATATATATATATACCCAAGTATATATGTACTTCTGATTCACATGCAAAGTAGCTTTAGTAGTGCAGTAGGTACTGCATATGTAATGTGCTATTAATGTAATATTACTTATAAAAACATTCTTAAGAGATATGTGCCTCACTCACCAATATCTCTGAAAGTTTGTTCTTAAATCTGTTCTTAAAAAAGGTCCTAAGTAAAAGTCTACGTCAGATTCATGACGTGTTCTTAAGCCCCAGAACTGTTCATACCTTTGTGCTCTTGAGTGTGTGTAGATGCTGTTCTTACCTGAAAACAAATCCCAAATAAGAAAACACAGGTGAACGTCAGAGTCTTTGTGAAAACTTTGTAAGTGGGTTTGGGAAGAAATTTCTTTTTAAGGACAGTTGGTGAACAAAGCCCCAATAAATTGTTCATTAGTACTTATTTCTTACTTTTCCGATTGTTGAGTCACATTAACAGAGTAATGAACTACTTATTAAATCTAAATGTTAGTCCTTATTTCTGTTATTAGACCTGTCCAGTCTCTCACCCAATGACTGCTGGGATAGGCTCCAACCCCCCTCTTCCACTGACTTACAGCACATCAGAATGACTTAGTAGCAGATTTGGAGTTCTTGTTGACGATGGAACGTCACAGGAAGCCGTAGTTTATAGTGAAGGGTGTTGTTGCTGATGTTCTCTCATCTTCTCATCCTACAACATGTAACTCATGGATTGATGGATGTCAAGCCATTACATAACTTAGGAAATGCATTGAAGAACCCAAGAGCTTAGAGGATTAGGTGCACATTCTGTGTGTTGGCGTTCTAGAGGTAAGACTCAGTGGTGCACTCTTAAAATAAAGGTTCTTAATGGTTCTTGACTTGGACATGTGGTCATCATGACGTTTCCATACAGAAGCAACCAAGTAACAAGTATCTTTAGAAGTGCAGTATGTAGTGCAGTGTATTATTAATACATTTTCTTTAAAATGCCATCTACTGTAAGGTTCTTTAGGGAATCAAAAGTGGTTCTTCTATAGCAAGGAATCTCAACCTTTTGCAACTTGCAGTCCAAACCAATCACAAAAGTTTTCTTTACTCACAAGAACATTTAACTGGCTCAGGCTCAGTTTCCCAAAAGCATCTTAGAGACAGATTTACTATAATTTAACCTCCTTGTGTTGTTTTAAACTGGCTGTCATTGAATGTTATTCTGATTTTCTAAGACGGATAGTTTTGGTTATGTCCTAAACCAAAGCACAAACACTTCTATACTTTACATACTACTTGTTTTTACCTACTTTGTAGACCTGTAAGATGTTGTTTTGGATGCAGCCATTACCAGGTGAAAACAGGCTTTCATACAAAAAGCATGTGTCAAACATTTGGGCATATTGTGCTGCTTATGTTTTATTAGCTGGTGTTAAATGTTATAGGTCAGTCGATTGAAAATCAGCAGGAAACATCAAGCTGTATTTGTAACCTTCAGAAGAAGGCCATTTTTCCTCAAACTTTTAAAGGGCAGTATATATTCGTAGTTGTGAAGGCCAGCTTTTAATGATATTTGACAAAGAACTCTGTCTTAAAAGGAAATTTAGTCTATAGAATTTGCCCCATGCTGTCTTCACTGTGAGCTCTGTGACTGCCAACCATACCAAATCTGCAGACTGATGATCATGTTTTCCTCATTTTTGACTGTGTCCCCACTGAGCCTCTTGCTCAGCCTCATCTGTGTAAAGAGATTCAATCTTTAATATCTCCTTAATGTGCTGCCATTGTTTTAACGACTTGATGGAGCGATTTTAATATCTCGCCATCATGGAAGCTGCGCTGGAACGATTTTTTTTCTTCTTGACCTTGTCCTTACAGAAACTCATCATCTGCCCCATAAGTCCCCTGAAAGTCAGTATTGGAGCACTGTGTTAGATAACTTCACTGACATACTGTTTATCCCCTGATTTAATATATACAAACAAGTGAGGATGAAACGGAGAGGACATCTTGGATTTGGAACATACAATAACAGCCTAAGCAGATTAGAGCAACAATGGACAGAGCGTTTCCTTCTGAGACCGAATTATGCTCGTTTGTTCAAGGAGGTCCATTGTGGGATTGCTATGATGTAGGCATTTTGTAGGAGGGGGGCTTTGGCTCCATGTGTTGGTATTTACTATCTCTGATAGAAAGAATCTGGGGAATAATTGTCCTCTGGATGAATGGGCTTATTCGCACAATGGTGGTCCTGAGAAAATGCATGAAATTGCATTTTTAAAAACAGTAATTTTGTTCTGCTGTCATAACATATCTTAAAAATGGTAAATTTTTAAGTTAAAATGCTTTTAACTTTAATAAACATTGTGATGATTCTATTTCATGTAAGTCTGAATCGGTTCTCTTGGTCCTTGCATAATGAAATGTTTACACAATGTAAACTGACTTAAGAATAAATGAAAAAAAAATCAGGTAGATCTGAAAGTCAAAGACAACTTTTACGCTGACCAGACATGCAAAGCAAAACCCCCACATGACAGCAAAGGACATGCAGGAAGTTTTAGCTGACACCAGAGTGGCATTGCACCGTTTTACTGTGCACTATTCTTGCCCAAACATGATCTAGATTGGAAGAGTCATAGAATGAACGACTTACATGTATGCAAAACAGCATCAAGACAAGTCAGAGGTATTTTGGAAGCAAGTGCTGTGAAGCACTTGAAGTGTGAAGTAAAAATGGAACTCTTTGGCCACAGTCACCAAAAATATTTGGAGAAAAAAGGAGAAATATTTGATGAAAAGACCACCTTTCCAACTGTTCAGCATGGGGGTTTATCTTTCATGTTATGGGGTTGTTTGGCAGTCAGTAGCGCAGGAAACATTGTATGGGCAGGTGGAAGAATAGATTCTACTACATATTAGCCCATTCTGGAAGCAAATATGACCGTCAATCGAGAAGCCTAAGCTGAAAAGAGGCTGGGCAATGATGCAAAACATGCTGCAAAATTCACAAGTATTTAATGAAATGCTAGCTAGCCATAAAAAGAGTTTGCAGGTGGTGCCGATGGGGGTGTTCCTAAGTACTGACTTAGTAGGGTGTCCAAACTTTTTTATTTTATTTATCACATCAGATATCAAAAATATGTGTTATTAGACCAGAAGGCCCAGGCGTTTGCATATAACTATCAGTGTAGGAACTGAAGGTTGTTTTTCCTGTTTTGGACTAAAATAAGATAAACCCCTCAACTGGAAGGATTGTCTAATCACAAAACAGTATAGATGCTGTCACCAATGTAATGAGGGACTGATTGTGGTCTCATGAGGCTTCTAGGCACAAACATCTTTTGAATCCCTGTTTTTCTTCACTTATTTTCCTTTCCTTCTCTTAGAGGCGCTGCTATTCCAACATGTTTGTGATCCATTATCTGTTGTTTTCTATATGCTTTAGAGAAAATCACTAACTCTTAGTCACACAGAAGTAACTGACTACACTAATACACTTGAGTAAAATTTAAAGTATTATTATTTGAAAATACTCAGAAATGTATAAAGTCTGAACACATTTGTTTTCACAGCAAAAAAAAAGAAAAAACCTCTACAGGGAACAAACGTCTGCGCATTTTAATGCACATTTTCTATTTATTCACTGAATTTAACACATTAGAAAAGAATATAACATTTAAAATGTGCCGTAACTTTTGCACAGGCTGCATTTCATGTTTTATATGTTGTATTTATAGGACACAGAATGCTATGACCGCTGAAGTTTTACTGACATCGTTACATTTCACAGTTCATCTCCTGTCGTTAAAATACTATAATGGGCATTTTAATCCTGACAAAATTTCTACCCCAAATTATTCCAAAAGATGACACAAAATGACCTGAAACTATCCTACATCAAGGTTCATCAGTCAATCAGCAAAAAAAGACTGGACTCATTTTATTTAAGAAGCAAATGAAATAAAATCTATGTAATGTATTTCAGGATTTGACATTACTATTAAAATTCAGAATATAAACAGCAAAAGGAACGTCACTTTATTTAAGGGTGAAATAAAGCACATGTAAGTCATTTCAGTGTTGCGGCATTGCCATAGTAATTCATAAAGATCTTATAGGCATGAATATAATGCTCACTTTACTTAAGGGCTCTGTCATAACAGAGAATCAGTATCAGAACCTTCAAAATATGCTACAATACGATAGATTACGGCGTTAAAGCATCTTTTTAGAAGTGCTCACTTTTGTTTGACTTTGCAGCCAGTTGTCAAGCTGTGTAGCATAATCACCACCATGTGGTTGTTTTACCAAAAATACACCGAGCTATAAAGTCAGCTGTCATAGCCTGGGACATCATCACCCCAGAAAATATGAAAACACAATGTCAACTTGATATAAGTCTTACATCAACTTGACACAGCCTAAATCAGCCTTTATGACAACTGCCGCTTCTTGGAATAAGCCTAGGTTTATGGTTTATGTCAGTTGTTATGAAAGGCTGATATATTCTTAGGAACTTGACCGACAGTGAAGTGTGACCAGATTGTGTAAACCTTTGCATACAAATTTAAACAGCTCCCATAACTGATGCCGTTGAATCGCCATCTTCAGATGTTTAACTGTAGTGAAAGCTGGTCTTAGATCATTGTGGAATGTTGAAAGGGCAACTGCCTGAAACTCCTGAGTCAGCAGTAACTGAGGCAAACGACTGGAAGGTCATTAGTTTTATGACACCCATTAATTCCATTGAAACTTTTGGAGCCATTAGAGCTTCTGAAGAATGCGCAGTGCTCAAGTGAGGAGCGATGGAAACATATTTGTCTCTTTTTTATTTTTAAGTCTTCAAAAACACTGACACTGAAACTGATGATGCTGCTTGGCGTGTGATGGAAATTCTCCGTCTTGGTGTGATACAGTGGTGTGATAAGAGTGGATACAGCATGTATTTGTTTGTTGGTTTACTGCCCCCACCCCCCCCAAAAAAAACCCAAAAAACCCCAAAAAAACAAAACACAAGCTGAATGTTGTGACTATAATCTGTATTCATATACTGAAGGTCAGTGAAGATTAATGGTGGAATATCCTGGGTCATGCTAGATGGATAGCACGCTAAGTATGTGCCCACATGTACATGGTTTCATGCAATTGTATTACCTGCTTGAATTACCACATTAGCATTTTCTGTATGCAAATTATAAAGTTTATCATCAAAATGATCAGAACTTTGGCCCCTCTGACAATTGTTTGCATGGTCCCTCACCTCATTTGCCCAAGCAGAACCTGTCACCACATTGAATTTTTTTTTTTCATCATTTTCTTATTTATTTAGAGCTCCATAATTCCATCCTTTGCTTTAATCATGCTGTCATCTCTAGCATTCAGCATTCCGGAAATAGGAATATGAGTAACATGACTGTATATCAACACAGTTTATGCAACCGGCCAACATTGTAATGTTGCTTGTTTCTCAAAACCGTAAGTTCTTAGCTGTCAAGGTAAATCTCTCATCAGCATAGGACATATACATTATTCAAAGCCCACCAAAACCTCTGCACACATACTTGTTTACATACTTACAGATCATAAACTTCAGTCATTCAATGATGGAGAAATTCTGTTAATTCCTAGTTTTTCTCATTCCAAAAGGTAGAAGGGAAGGCTAGAGAGTGCCCTTATATACACAGTAGACACCAGACTACTTTCTACTTCTCCTTCACTTTCCAGTTAATCTTGTATATTTTAGTGGTCTAGCAAACATTGACAAAGAATGAATGTTGCACTATTGATTCAGTGTGAAATTTGCAGTAGGACTGTTTTGTTTAGACAGCTTTCACATCACTAACATTTGGCATCTGCGGTGACTATAGCATATGCTTCATTTCTGTAACCAGCTCCATAGTTTCTTCATAATCTTTACCTTAGAAAAGCTGCTTATGTATAAACTGTGTTTATAGTTGTGGCCAAGGGGTGATCAGGGATTACCCTTCTAGCCATCTCAGTTATGGAAACTGAGACAGTCAGGCATCTTTAACAAGGCATCAGTTATGCTTCATAGTGAACATCTGCCATCAGGGTAGTTATCAGATAAGTCAGTTATGAGAGTCTGATGACTCTGCATTTGATAATTAGTGTATTTTGCTGTGACAGGCTAATTTGAGCAGGTGAGTGAATGTACGAGTGCTGCTCTGAGAGCTACATTATGAAGGAGGCTATTTAATGGGAAGATGTGATAACTGTTCAAAGTTAGTCATCTATTAAAAGTTAGTTATAATCGTTTATCATGCTAAAGAGCTATCTCTTTACAGTTGAATGCATGGATGAGTTGTAGGTTACTTTATACAGTGCTGTCTGGTGGGGTTTATAATCATTACACTCATGTGTAATCTGTACTGTACAGCTATTGTTAATGTAACATATTCTGTATGTGGAAATGATGATCAGATTTAGTCGTGTACAGAGAAACAACATTCAATTCAAATCAATTTATATGTGATTTAAATACAGTAATTTTTTCTTAGCAGTATACCACCCTAATAAGATCTCTAGGTCTTACCTGGCCACCCCATTCTAAAAGTTTTAGCAACACCCCTGACTGAACTCTTTCCTCTATTTCCTGGTGATTTATGGTTTTGACAGCATCCTTAGTCGTGGGCTGTGACCGGAGGGTGGCCGGTTTGATCCCCTCGGCTGACAGTCCGTGACTGAAGAGTCCTTGAGCAAGGCACATAACCCCCAATTGCTCCCCGGCTGCCGTAGATAGGGCTGCCCAGCGCTCCGGGCAAGTGTGCTCACTGCCCCTAGTGTGCGCGTGTTCACTAGTGCGCATGTATGTATGTGGGTGTTTCACTGCACGAAAGGGTTAAATGCGGAGGTCTAATTCCACAGTGTGCAAAACACAGTTGGCTGATGGTTCTGAATTCTGAATTGAAGAAATGGTTACACAGGGGGACACACTGGAGGAGTGACAGAATGCTAGATTTTATTGCTGTAAGCTATATAATACTGGATATAATGATTCTTATATATATATATATATATATATATATATACATAAATTTTTTTTCTCCTGTATATTGAGCTAGAAATGTACTAAATATGTTTCAACTTATTTTCACCTATATTTTATTCATGTGGAAATGATGAAGCCAGTCAGTTTAAAGTGTTACTGTTCACAGTCTAGATTATGTATGTGTCCCACCTGTGTCATTTATGTCTCAGTAGTCCTGTGCTGTCCCGGTGTAGCTGAGTGATTTTCTCAAAGAGGCCTGTGCTCAGGGGGCTAAAGGGATGTGGCACTTCAATACGGAGGGGTGGCAGCAGGCGTCGGGGTGAGAAACGCTGATAAATGGCCGTGCTGTATTGCTCTTCAGTATCTGAAACTGCCACGCAGACTCCTGTTATTGATGAGAGTGCTTAGTATTCAGATGGCAAGTGCACAGCAGGGAGAGCAGGAGAGACTGTGGAGCCTGAGTGCAGAGACACGCAGATTAAGATTACTGAAAGTAGATCACAGTACACACACACACACACACACACACACACACACACACACACACACACACACACACACACACACACACAGCAGTGATGGATTTTTCCACAGCTCATGTATATGCTGCCAGCAGCCTCAGCTCCAGTTGGTTGTAAGTGGTGCAGGGGGGTAACTCTTGTGACCCCTTATTAGTATTTACTAGGTTAATATTAAAGACATCAATTTCACCTTCATAGCAGGATGATTATGAAAGGAATTCTACTGATTTTTTCAAAATTTCAGTATATATATCATTAAAATGTAAACAGATATTCAGAGTGGTTGGGTGTGAAATGTTCTGTTCTAGAGAAACTTACTGAGTCAGACTGTGTCAGTCCACAGTGGTAGTGATGGGAACCAGACGTCTAAAGAGTTGAATGCCTCTAAAAGCTTGCTCAGAGAATGTTGTTACATACAGTGGTTATTAGTATACATGTTGCTTAATTGCCATTCATGGTAGAGAGGTACATGCAGGGTGTTGTAAGGTAATCTCAAAAGAAAACCTATTTTTGCACTTTTTTGTATCAAAAGTAAAAATATCGTGAGATATTACATACAAACATAATAATCTAGTATTTCTTCTCATGTCCTCCCTTCAGGAAATGGACAAAATTTCATTTCCCATCCAAACTCCTGAGATACTAAGTATCTAATTTTAATATATGCCATGCTTTATGTCATTTTCTTTGATTCTGAAAGCTTGTCACAGTTTCTGGGGCCTAGTTACAGTTAAGCTGCACTTTGTGTCCAAAGATTTGGTGACATTTGCTTATTCCATCATTCTTTAATGAAAGGTTTAATAGGGAGTTTGTCCCCGACAGCCTCCACTCTTCTGGGAAGGCTTTACACTAGATGTTGGAATTTTGCTGTGAGGATTTCATTGCATTCAATCACTCAGGTGCTGATGTTGGATGATCAGTTTTGGATTACTCCAATTCGTTCCAAAGGTATTGGAAGGAGCTCCTACACTCCAGAGAACACGGTAGACTCAAAGCAGAAAAGACATGTGAAAAATAGCCAGGGATAGCAGGCAGGCCATATCTGGACATGCAGTGTCTCCTAATGAGGGCACAAAGGCTTATTTTTCAGTACCTAAATAGACTACAAATCCAACTGTCCAAGTTATTCCTAGATTATAGAAGTGTGTAGTAACACACTTAGTTTACTTAGCTAGTATTCATTTGTGGCATATTGACGGTCATGATTACATCACATTTAAAACAAAAGCATATACTAGTTTTCATTTTATCTCTAGCAAGCCACCTTGGTTATCTAAGTGGAGCATGTAAATAATAAATAAGAGATATGCATAAGAAATCAGATTTTAGATCATTTTGAGTGAAGTGAATTAGTGTGTATATGTGTTTAGAGTTTGGGGTGGGCTGATCTGCATCATGTAACTCCTGGTGTAACGTGCCAACCAGATTCAGATGCTCACAGATGTAAAACCAAGGCTTTACTGAAGGATTCAAAGTCCAGAGTTGCTGTCACAAAACAGGCAGGAGTCAAATCCAAAAGGCATAGCAAATACAAACAGATGTACATAACACAAGGCATACAGTCCGAAAGGGATAGGCAAAGATGTAGTTAAAGATGCAAGCAAAAAGGTCAAAAAAGGAGACAGATGATAAGGCAAACAATCCCAAGGGCAAAGCAAAAAGTCTAAGTCGAAAAACAAATGGCAAAGGTCATACACAACATACAAACACTCAGTAGATCACAAAATACCTCACAACTGTCTACTGCTAAAGCCCGGGCTTACATACTAAACTAGAGCCATATGACTAATGACACAGGTGACAAACTCTGGAGATCTAGAGCACTGATCAGAGCGCAAAGTCATGTGAGTAGTCAGGTGATCTCCTGAAGAGTTCTGGGAGATTGAGTCTGTGTGAGTGTCTGCATTAAAGGGAAGTTCAGAAATCATGTGATCTCCCAGAGGAGCCTGGGAGATAGAGTCCAGATCTATGCTGGGACTTAGTGGGTGCATGACACCCAGTCCCATTCCAACTCCACTATTGAGCTGTATGTTGCAGTACAAGTGACGTAATGTAGCTAATTCAATGACTGAATAACAAAAAACTACCTTTCATATCATGCTAAAAACATTTCTCTGTAAACCTACTGAGGAACAGTGTCTGTGTTTGTTTTGACTCTCACTTCAGTGGGTTCAGCCTCAGATAGCCAACTTTGCTAGCTAACATCTCTGAAGAACATCTGGCCGTTTTAAATCCCAGTGCATTTCCTAGAGCCCAGAAGAGTTTGGATTTTATGATGTTACATCGTTTTCATATTGGTTTTATATTGCAACGGCTAAAGTGCACCAAATTACACGTGAGTGTTTATTTATTGCTTTCCACTATATATACGGAAAAATAAAACTCACACACACTAATCATCAAGGTGTATCACAATCAAAGCAAAGACACAAGTGGTAAGAAATAGAAAACCTCACATTTAGTTCATTCGTATAGTGTAGTAACATGAACTGTGGCCAAGTGCACTGATTCAAGTAAAACATTGAGATTAGTGAGTTCACAGTGTGTTTTGTTTTTGTTGTCATACACATTTGTGATAAAGTAGGTAATGTGATGCTTTGCACTGCTGTCTCTGGTAATATTATGAGCAGATCACATACCAGGAAAATAGTATTTGATCTGCTCATAATGTGAAGTGATAGCATCATTATTAAGTGAAAATGTTTTTAATATAAAACACTGTCTCTGTGTGGCACAAGCGATGCCTCGCTTTTCATTCTGTTGCCCATGTTTCAGCGCTTTCACACAGACAGCGAGCGCAAAGCCGCAGAGCCGCAGAGCCGCCGAGCCACAGAGCTACTCAGACTTGCGCAAAAGTGCACAATATATAGAGGTAGACAAGCAGCCAAATGTGCCATGCAGCAAAATACAGGGGAAATTAGAATCAATGAAAATGAAACAGAAAAGTAAAGAGAACTTTACTGCCAATTCATTAATCTATAATCATTATCAAATGAAATGTTAGGTAAACACTCCATGCCGCAAACAGATTTCCCAGCTGGTCTATCAGACTTGAAGCTATTGCTCAATCACCAGTCAGAATGCATGTTGAGGGTAAACAAATGTACCATACTCTTTAAGGAAGTTTGTTTATATTGAGCAGAATGACTGATTTCATTATCTGTTTGGTTGAAGTATGTCTGTAGAAGTTTCTTGCTGCACTCACTCTCGCTATCCTTGAAAAAGCCTTTTAATTAATCAGTGCCTCCTTTTAAAGATCTCTTTTAGTGATATTGCCTGCACATTTGTCCTCCTTCAGGTTTGGTCAGTGTCACCACCAAATGAGCCTCATCTGCTGCTTCTTTTACTGTACGTATTTGTGTGTCCTTGGGTTGTTGCCAGCTGTCCAACACTAGGATAACTATATATTCATAAGCATACTTGTTTTTTCTGTGGCTGCGGCACATTTAGAAAGTAGCCCAAACAAAAATGCACCCTGCAACTATGAATTCCACCTGCACTGAATTTTCAAACCAGCCAGGTTTTCTGGAATACTGCAAATGGTTAAGGTATATATACTCATTCATACTAACAACTACTTGATTTAAGAAAGTTACTCATTGTGGAATCAGTATCACCAAGTACTTAAAAATATGTACCTGTACTTGTACTCAGTCTGACAAAAAGGTATTGATGTCATGACTGATTGGCTAGATTTTCGAGGAAGGAGGTAATAGTTCTATGGGTAGAAACTAATGTATAAATCCAGACATCATATGAGTGGCTTCAGGGGACCTTTAGCGCCTTGCCTAGTCACTCTCTTATTCTCAGTGGGTGAAGGCTGTCGTCAGGGGGATTAGGCCTCCTGCTAGAGGAAATTTCAGCTTGGATTTATTGCAGATGAGGAATGCAAATGCATGATTTTTATTGTTATTGCATTGGAAGCCTTACAAGATGGAAAAGTATATTATTTGTCTGACTGAAATTACAGACAAGGCTGAAGGAAGAAAATGAAGTATGAAAAAACAATGTGGCCGCAATATCATAACCTAAATGAGTCAGCAAATCTGAGAAACAAGTTATGAGTTTATTATAACAGTGAAATGTGCGGCTGTGGTTTTTGAGTTAGAAGTTAAAGGGGAATTCCAGTTTTGTTCTGCATAGTTTGATGAAGTGTTCATGTGATTCAGATTTGATATGAAATGGTTAATCATAGAGAAGTTTATTGGCTGATTTCTTTGCAGTGGCAGTGATAAGAATCAGAAGTAAACATGAATACAGCCGTTTTATTTGCCATCCAAATCAACCAGTTAACCTTCAAATGGCTTCTGCTTTTTATGTGTAGTTGTATTTTTGGTAAAATCTGAAGAGAAAAATAAAGTTTTCTTTGGAGACCATTTTGTCTGGCATGTACCTCTCCACTATGAATATTCAAAGGAAATATGTTTTAGGGCAAAACTGTCATAAAACAATATCTCAGTCATCAGGCAATGTGTTCTGAACCATTTCATAATGATCTTCAGCTGTTGTTCCTATCACCCCTGCTGTGATCGACTCCGACTCAGTAAGCTTCTCTAGAATGGAGCTCCGCTCTGAATGACTTTGCATACATCTTAACCATTTAATTATCTAGAAAGTTTTGAAAAATAGGTGGAAATCCCCTTTAAGGGAGAGAGATTCAATATGATACTTGAACACATTTTTATGACACACAATATGTAGCACAGTATTTCATTTTCCTGACGTTGCAGTCCTCTCGTGGGGCCAGTCTCGTACTGAGAACAGACCTCTGGGGACAACCTGCTAAACATTTGGTGCTGGATTGCGGTGAAATCCACTTTTGTGGTCTATGCACAAAATCTGTTCAACAAAGCAACTTTAAATACTTTGCTTTAGAACATTTACTCAAAAAAAGTAACGTTTGTACAAACTTGTGTAAATTCTGAATGTTAAAATTTCAAAGATTTTAAGTTTCACTTAATTTGCATTCTATTCCAGCTGCATGCACAGGTCACAGCAAAGAAATGGACAAGAAAAGTGCTTCAGGTGATTGCAGACAGACTTATTCTGTTAGCTGCTTGATGAAATAGATGTGCAAAAAGTTCATAGTGTCCACATCTGAAAGCTCAACATTTCTCAAACGTAGCTTCCCATTCTTTTTCTTTTTAGAGGCCACATAAAGCCAATGTTACCCCAACACCATTGCTTACCCACCAATATCTTTGAAAGCTAATGCATAGTCTAGTTTAATGGGGTGGTTTTAACACTGCAAGAGGTCATGTTTAATGTAGCCACATATAATTTTCTCCGCACATGTGACACACATTTACATGCTAAATTGTTTTTGGGAGGACTTTTCAGCCATGCTAACTTAACTTGGTAAGGCAATGTTGCACCATCACCTTCTACTTTGAGCTCCTTCATGAGGCTAGAAATCTCACACTAGTTAGTTCCCACCCTAATAAGTCTACAGTCCCACCCACATTTAGCCCAAAATTTCTGATGCCTATCCCCACACATTCTTAGCATGAGGTCAAGATGGAAGACACAAAGCCCGCCAGCAAAATGTTCAGAAAATGTAATTTCATGTTCATCAAATCATCTTACTTGGTAATAAACAACAGATTTGTTCAAAATAGTGATTTGCCAGTTTTCTAAACTTTTCTTAAAAGTACATATGCAACCTCTTTTGCTATAAACGTGGATAAAACAGCTGAAAGGTTTGGTCGCTGATGAGTGTTAACATCACAAAAAGTAAATAAAATGCATGGAATATGTTATTATTTCCAAGATAGCAAGGTCATAATTCTAGGGAAAAGTGATATTAACATGCTTAGTGTTTAAATGTTCATAACATGCTCATTTATACTAACAATATTTTGCAAAGCTTGCTCCCCTCATAGCAGGACTGTGACATATTGTGCTAAACATTACATATTGCATTCATGTGACTGATGCTAAATGTTGGATTATGTCGTATTTCTGGTGCTGCAAATGAGTCAAGTTATGAATGAAAGCCCCTTTGTTTAGAAAGACTTTTCTCTACTTGGCCTTTTAGATGCATACTCTAAAGTAAACCTTGCTCCACTATAGTCCAGCAGCTGTAACTTAGGGTGGGCAATATGGCAAAAATACAGTGTCATGATACAGCTGACATTTTGTCTATACACGATACGCCTCACATATATATATTGTTGTTTTTGAGATTTGCAATGCAGTGTTTTTAATTCACCTTTTTAAATACTGCTGTGCAATGCATACTATTAAATGCATAATGAAACATACTGTTACTTAGTGTTCTTTAAATGTGCTATTCACAATACACTCAGAGCTTAGTGTATCGTCAAAACCACAAAAAATCATATTTGCCCACCAAAAGCTGACTTACGATGATCATTTTCCTTATAATAAAACCTTGAAGTATGATTTGCTGTAATTTCATTTTAAATTAATTATTTACATGTAATCACAATCAATTCCTCAAATCAGTTACATTACTCTTGATTTAAAGCTACACTGTGTAAGATTTGGGGATTTGTAGAACTTCTGTGGAGGAAAAGTGTCATTTCATGCAACATACATAGCAATTTGCGGAACTGGTAAATGCAGATCTCTTCCCCAAGCATGTGAATCTGATTACTGTGAGTGTGTTAAAAGAGTACTCAATGAGAACTCAGTCAAAACTTGGTCCTCAACAGTATAATTGTAACGGGGAGCGAGGAGGCGGATGCACGTGCACCTGAGATAAGCGAGATTTATTAGGGGCAAATCCAGGGCCATAGTCGTAACAGTCCAGGTTCAAGTAGCCAATACGGAAAGATCGGGGGCAGACATGACAGACACCAGAATCCAACAGAACAAACAGAACAGAACATCCAAAACAGCAGATAACTATTCAGACAAAGACCAGCAAACACAAGGGGCAAACACAGGGCTTAAATACACAGGGTATACGAGGGACAGGTGGAGACAATCAGGGGTGGAGTCATGAAATGAGGGGGCTGGACTAAACCAAAACAAAACACACATGGAAGACCAAAACAAAAAGCACATGGAGTGGGAGGAGCCCATCGTGACAATAATAGAGATTTTGCATTTTAGATCTAAACATCAATTAGACACCGTTGGGCGCTTTAAGCTAATGCTAAAAGAAAGTCTGAAAAACGGTGAAATCTGACCTGACACCTCTTTCTTTAAAATGATCACTTTAGGCTCTACAGGGTGACGTAACAGTGCACGCATAACATACTTTAATGTGTTTTTTCCTCCTGACTCTTCCACATGTTGTGTACAAGTTCTCATTTTCACCAGAGAGGTTTCCAAATCCCCAGCATTTACAGAGTGTATCTCTAATTACTGTAGTGTTTCTACTGTTGTGTTTAAAAAGAATGACTATGCCTTCAAAACCAATGTAAAATACTTTTACACCATTCAAAATACTACTTTTTAAACTTTAAAGATCTTGAGAGAACGAACAAACAAAGTGATCTCATTAACATAAAAAACTGAGAAAATAAAATATGTAAATCAGTGGCCTTTTAGAGCTTCTGTAATGCATCAGTTCCCCAAATTTGTAATACATGCAACTGCACTACTGGCTAATAAGTGATTCTAAATCTAATCTTGGTACAGTGGCTTGTAGAAGCAGACAGGGATGGAAAGCAAATCTGGCAATTGCAAAACAGAAGCAAGGAACTAGAAATATGTCTTTATATTGTAGGAGCAAGGCTTCACAAAGCAAACAAAGGCGCTGTTATGACACAGGCAGTGATTACGTTAGCCTTTCTTGCTGTCCTTAATTATGCTCCAGTGGTGATATGATTGATTATCCCCGCCAGATCTTTTTCATGTTACTCGGGGCAGGGTTCTTGCACGGCTGTAATAGGTAAATTGAGATGGCAGGCAGACATTAGTCATGACCAGTGACCACAAAGCTTTCCTACGCTTTGAGCAGACGTCACTCATGTACGCTAAGCAGGGACCAGCTAGTGCCCTTGATCATCATAAAAGAGACAGTGTCGTCAAATGCTAGTCTTGATCATTACAAAAACACTGGTAGAACAAGTCTCAGGTCAGTGCAAAAGGACACCTTTGACCAAAACATAATATGCCACTCGTTTCCATATAATAACCACTGATACTGACAAGTCTTTACAGTGTTTAACAAGAACATGTCACATATGCCTGACTTCAGTGTGATTACACTGATTACAAGTCTCTAATCATATAATATTGAAAAGGAGCTCTGACTTCAATATCATAAGCACTGTTAATAAATGGAACATTTGACGTCTAAAATATGGGTTCAGTATGATAACCATTGATAACAAGCCTGTGAGTACAAAGAACAGCTCATATGCAAGTACACTGTATAGCCAAAAGTATTTGGACACCCCTTCTAATTCAGGTATTTCAGCTACAGCATTTGCTAAGAAGTGTATGAGCATGCAACCCCATAGACAAACACTGGTCTACTACTAAAGAACTCAGTGACGTTAAATGTGACCTAATCATCATAACCTAAGAAAAGCTCCATTACTTTGCACTGAATCCTCCGTAGTTACTGAATTAATAAGCCTAAGTAGGAAATAAGCCTGGAATGTTAAGGGGTTAGGTTTGTTAATATCATGACAAGCTTGTGGAGGTCTCATGTAGCCTTAAACCTGCCCTATAGATGTCTATTCTCATTACTGAGAACACGTCTGGACATGACTAAACAAGAACATGTTAAATGTGTCTGACTTCAGTATGATAACCATTGATGAACCTCAGAGAGATACGACCCATCTCATATGTTATGATGCTTAGCTGGCTGGAATTATCAAGAATTTGTCAGTTGTGCTCTCATTGTCCACATTGCCATATGTATTTGGTTTTAACAGTCCAATAGGAAACACACCTTTGCATGATGTTGCTCAACCTGTGTGTCTTCCTTAAATCTGAGTTTGTTGCCCCGAGGAGTAGTATGGTTATCGGATTGAAACAAATTTGTGAAGTTCAGGGCATCATGCCTTTAAATGTTATTTAACCCTCTATTGCACGATGTTGCCTCAGGGCAACAAACTCATCGAACAACGATAGTGTTAACAATAAAGGGAAGAGTTTGAGTATGTCAATAACAAGCAAGTGATTGGACATACTATCTGTTTAAACCTCTTGTTATACTTTCAGTATCAATTTTTTTGTCCTTTGATTTTGCAGAAGTACACTACATTGCCAAAAGTATTCACTCATCCATCCAAATCTTTGTGTTCAGGTGTTCCAATTACTGCCATGGCCACAGGTGTATAAAACCAAGCACCTAGGCCTGCAGACTGCTTCTACAGACATTAGTAAAAGAATGGGTCGCTCTCAGGAACTCGGTGAATTACAGTGTGGTACCATGATAGAACGCCGCCTGTGCAACATTCCTCAGTCCTCACTACTAAATATTCCACAGTCAACTGTCAGCAGTATTACAACAAAGTGGAAGCGATTGGGAATGACAGCAACTCAGCCACGAAGTGGTATACCACGTAAAATGACACAGCAGGGTCAGCGGATGCTGAGGTGCATAGTGCGCAGAGGTCGCCAACTTTCTGCAGAGTTAATCACTACAGACCTCCCAACTTCATGTGGCCTTCAGTTTAGCTCAAGAATAGCATAGAAAGATTCATGGAATGGGTTTCCAAAGCTAAGCAGCTGCATCCACACCTTACATCACCAAGCACAATGCAAAGCGTCGAATGCAGCGGTGTAAAGCGCTGCCCCTGGATTCCAGAGCAGTGGAGACGTGTTCTCTGGAGTGACAAATCACACTTCTCCATCTGGCAATCCGATGGATGACTCTGAGTTTGGTCATTTCCAGGAGAACAGTACTTGTCTGACTGCATTGTGTCAAGTGTAAAGTTTGGTGGAGGGGGGATTATAGTGTGGGGTTGTTTATCAGGAGTTTGGCTCGGCCCCTTAGTTCCAGTGAAAGGAGCTCTTAATGCTTCAGCAGACCAAGAGATTTTGGACAATTTCATGCTGCCAACTTTGTGGGAACAGTTTGGGGACGGCCCCTTCCTGTTCCAACATGACTGTGCACCAGTGCACAAAGCAAGGTCCATAAAGACATGGATGAGAGAGCTTTGTGTGGAAGAACTTGACTGGCCTGCACAGAGTCCTGACCTCAACCTGATAGAACACCTTTAAGATGAATTAGAGCAGAGACTGTGAGCCAGGCCTTCTCGTCCATCATCAGTGTCTGACCTCACATATGCGCTTCTGGAATAATGGTCAAAAATTCCCATAAACTCACTCCTAAACCTTGTGCAAAGCCTTCCCAGAAGAGTTGAAGCTTTTATAGCTGCAAATGGTGGGCCGGCTTCATATTAAACCCTATGGATTAAAAATGGGATGTCACTCAAATTCATATGCATGTGAAAGCAGACGAGTGAATACTTTTGGAAATATAGTGTATGTTTGTTGCCTAGAAGCAACACTGTGTGACAGTGGAATGGGTTTAGCTAGTCACAAGCCAGGTCTCAGCACTTCAGGGAATATGGCTCTAAGTCATTTCTTCCCTTTGTCACATAATGTTGCCTCAAGGCAACATACTCCAAAAGGACCCCTGTGCACATTGTTATTATTGTTTTTAATGTTTTTTAATTTAATAAAGGGTAAAAAAAAAAAGTCAAGGACATTTTTATGTAAGAAAAGTAAGAATGTGTGCAGTAGTGGGTTAAAATGTTATTTTCTTTGAATCGTTCAGTAGCTAGTACGGTAGTAGTGCTTTTTCATGCATTTAAGTTCGTTGTGCAGGTCTATTTTTAATGTAGCCCCATTTTGAAATGATTTGCCCCTAAATGTCGCACTAAAGTGAAGGTCTGTGATTGGTTATTTTGCATGTTGGTCAAATGGCCCTTTCCTAACAAGGAAGGCAGTTCTTTACCATGTTAAGGGACATAATCTGTGATATCTCTGATGATGGTCTGGCTTTCTGGTGTATATAATGTTTAGCCTGAACATTTTAAATAGGTCTTACGTCAAGATAATAAACAATGCTCTGAAGGCTTAACAATTAACTGTATATCACTGCAGTCAAGACAAGACCTTGTATCTCCATTTTTGTTGGTTTTTATTATTATCTTATTGCATAATATGAGAATACCAGCTGCCATTTGCACTGTGTCAGAATTTCAGGATGACCAGACCAATAGGATTTTAATGAATAAAATCATGTTACACCAACTTATATTAAAAGTTAATAATGTGTTTTTCTTCTATGTAAAGTCTAGTTGTAGTTGTAGTTTTTTTGGAGCTACAAGATTTTGTTCCCACAGTAGCAATATGTTAACTTGTTCTATAATCTAGGTTCTAAACAACTTTTAATTTAGCTATGACTTTTGAAGCTCATTTTGCTCCTGCATTTATCCTCAGTGTATTCTCTCCCTATCCATGAGGGCACCAGGAGTCGGAAACGAATTTATGGCACCTCATAATAATCCTAAAATGTCAGGAATTCTGAGCATTAACAGTTGAATAGTGTTTTTTTTTTCAGTTGTTGTGGCATTTCTTAGGGATGTAAGTGTCTACTCATGCAAGCCCAGCCATTTAACCTTGAAATTGCTCAGTGCTATGATGTGAATGCTAAGGAGAATACCAAACTAAATGCTAATGCCCTCCAACACACACACTTTGCAGCACACACACGCACACAGTATTGTGACCTTAACTCTATTGCCTTGTCCTTTTCTAGAGAAAACACCATGATGCCTCATCCCCCTTCTCTACACAGAGTAAAGTCAACATTTAAACAGACTAGGAGGGGAAATAAACATCATTGTGCAAGCTAACAATCACATAATAACTGGTAACAAAATCTGTGATGCACCTATTATTTACATGTTTCTGCTTTTGTGCAGAAACTCCAAACTAGACCTTATTCACGAATGAAAAAGGCCATTTTAAATTAAGGAATGTTTAATGCAGGAATAGCTTCAAATTATGCTTTAGTGTGCATATCTAGTATTAGACAAGGTTTACTTCATTTTAAAGTGTTGCATAGGCTCCATCTTTCTAGAAGTATTTAAGGTGGGAGAAGTTTAAATACTTAGCCAGGGGATCCACCCAAAGGTTCCATAAGATTTGGCAACCATTTTAGACTACTTTAACTCTGAGTTTCCTGCTAGAGTTTCTGGACATAATTCATGGACAATTGCTGTAATAGAGAATACCCTTTTGTGTGTGTGTGTGTGTGTGTGTGTGTGTGTGTGTGTGTGTGTGTGTGTGTTTGTGTGTGTGTGTGTGTGTGTGTTTGTGTGTGTGTCGGTGCAGTCTTGTTGAGTGTATTATTCTGTGTATTGCACATTGTTTAGATTCAAAAAGCCGATAAAAATATTTGAATATATATAATGTGCATATCTAATAATAGATGCATATTATCTGGATACAAGCTGTTGAAATGGCAAATTTGAAAGTTTCAGTTGATGCCACGTTTGTGTTTCTCAGTAGAATAGATATTCAGTATGATTTGAATGAATTTGATGAAAAGTTATTTTGTGTAGAATCTTGTTTTGTAGAAAGAAAAGCTACCACAACCGATAGAATCGGTTATTAGCCAATTTATTAGTATAATATACAACCTTTTACTAATAAAAATCCGATGACAAAAATGAATAGTTCACTTACACCCTCAGAAGGAAACATGGTCTTCCACACATTGCAACTGCCTTCTTGTTAGCTCATGTCCTGAAAAATTAAAGGCTAGCTAATAATAGTGAACCCAAGCTGTCTAACTAACATACATTTATCACTGGCTATTTTATGTATTGCTGATGATAGTATAATCATTTGGGCTTCCAATAAGTTCCAAATTAAAATTCAGATAGACGTTTCATTCTTCCAAAACACAGGTCTTCTTACTTACTCAGCTAACTTTAAGCTTAGTCCGAACTAACCTTAGTAGCAGTGGTGACCGCGTTGCTTTAATTACCGTTATAAAAGCTTTACTTTCTACATATTTAGGAGCTGTGATTTCTTTTTCCTAATTTGGCACCTCCTCCTCATTTTTCATGCAATCTTAAATGTTGCGCTTTCATGTGCACAAGCACAAAGATTAATCACAGTGTAACCAAACCTGGATTAACAAAAAAAAGTTGTTCTGTTACAAATTCTATGTTGAATCTGCAGTGGTAGACAGATTGTGTTTAAATGCTAATTGTGTGGCAGCTAAACACTATTTGACATCAAGAAATCTGCACTTCTCCATTGTGCAGTCCTGTTATCACAACAGGGGGTTTTCACGCTCCCCTTTTTACATCTCATTGCTCACTAGCAGCTCAACACAGTGTCACAATATCACAATAGAGCTCCAACAGTGTCCTAGTTAATATGATAGACTGATTTAAAACAAGAAAAACAATACAGGGCTATAGAGCAAATAATGTTTTATGTAATATATATATATATATATATATATATATATATATATATATATATATATATATATATATATAGCGACCATGGCTGTGTGTTATTGTGTTTCATATGTTCATTTAGTCTACATAATGTAGAGTTTTGGTTAAAACAAAAAGCTAATAAAAATAATCTATTGGCCAATTTAGCTGTAAAGAATCAAAACTGGCTGTGAAATTAGTGCATCCCTAGTAATCCCAAGCAAGCTGAAATGTCTAAACAAAATGACATAACTCCACACTTCTATGGGTTAACAAGTTGCTTTTCTTTAGGCCTAATATTTTAAAGTAGGGCTCCCCAGCAAATTTTATCTGTTCATCATTTGCTAATCTTTTTCAAAAACATCTCCCTTGGGTTTTTAAAAGCACTCCAAAGGTGTAAACCTGTGTCTTTACAAAAAGCCCATCAGTGCTCCTGCTTCTAAGGAAGATCCACTGTAGACACTCTGTAAAGCCAGCAGCAGTAAGAGCAGCAGCAGGTGCGCACTCCGAGGTCCTGAGTCCCTGAAACACTGTTATGAAAAATGAATGTGGCTTAAAAAGAGAGTGTCCTCCCAGATCAAAGCTTGGCGCCTTCCTCTCCTGAAAGGTTCCTATTTTTTTCCGCAGCATGGCTTGCATTTTTTTTTCTCCTCCCTGCTTTTAACTTGTCTTTGATTCATAGGAACACTGAAATTTGTCATCAGTTGCAATGAGATTAATGAACTTCCCCTCTGTTCATCCTTTCAGAGGCTTGTAGTGAATGGGCAAATACTGTAGGCTCTTGGGACTAGTTGCGATCTTTCCTCTCCAGAAGGTGCTTAGCTTTAGCTGGCTATTTCCTCACAAGTCTCGCAGGCATTTTTCTTATGCTTTTTTGGCAAATGAATCATTGTGAGATCAGACATAAACACCCTTACAGTCCAAATCTGAACTTGCAATGATTTATCTTATTTATGATTCTTTAGGAAATTATTCAGTTGAAATCGAATGGCTTAGAAAGTTTAATTCTCATTTACAGTTCAATTTGTCTGATGCAGGAAGTTGAATTCTCAAATTTCACTACAGTTGAATTGGCACAATTCAGAAAGTTGAATTCTCAAATTTCACTACAGTTGAATTGGCACAATTCAGAAAGTTGAATTCTCAAATTTCACTACAGTTGAATTGGTACAATTCAGAAAGATGGATTTCTGTATATGCTGTTTTTGTATATGTATGGTCAGTCATGCTATGTGATCACATAACTTCAGGTTAGAAACATGTAAATTCCTTTTTTTTGTCAAATCTGATGTATATTTGAATTTCTAAACATTATTTTGACAGCTCTAGTAAGGTCCAAGGTTCCATAACTTTTAACTACTTTTGACTGCCTGCGTTTGGGGTTTGGGTCAAATAGTCTTAATTTAGGTCTAAGGTCCGCTTTTGGCTGTTGAGCTGCAATCACTAAGTTCGCCTTTAGATTTCATCAACCCAGACATTTCCACTTTAAATGTGATCTGATGCTGGGTGGTGCCAAGCTAAAACTAGCAGAGGTGACCTTAATTTAATACTGTTGACCCTTGGTTTCTCTAAGGACTTGTTAATTGTCCTACATAGACTGCACTGAGCACCTCTTTTGCCCTTATCCATCTGCAGATCTCTACGTAAGCAAAAGCTTCCACACGATTCCCAATGGCTTGTAGACCTTCTTGCACAAAGACATTAATTAATACTTTCAAAATCACATAGGACTGGAGGTGGAGAACTGTGCTTGGGGTTAAGCGTTCCCCTGTATTTAACACTTCCATAAACCCAGTCATGCAAGATCACTGCATTGCTTCTCAGAGGCTTCTAAGGAATGATACATAAACAATATGTTAAAGCCTCGTTGTAATTGGTTGTATTTCTTTAGTGTCATTCTTGGACATAATTCTTGTTGAAATCCTCCTCAAAGGTGTAACCTTCAGCATTAAAGGTAGTGTACACATAGTACATAAGAGACCACGTCATATACAATAAAACAGGATCCTTTGCTTTGCATTTAAAATTGCAACATGTTAAAGCCTCAGTCTTACTCTATACTGTATGATCCTTTAAATCTAAATGTTATTTACAAAAAAAATGACAACAGCATATATAATTGAACATATTCATTTACACTTTTAGAAAAATGAAGATTTCTAAATGGTTCTTGGCCTGGATGTACACTCTTAAAAATAAAGAGCCCAAAAAGGGTTCTTTGTGCAATGCCATAAAATAACCCCTTTTGGTCACCTAAAGAACTTTTTGTCTTATTTATAATGGGATGCATGAGTGTGAGGAACTTTTTAAAGTGTAAAGAACCTTTATGTAATGTAAAGGTTCTAGAAGAAAAATGTTTGGTATAATGCGCATTATGCAAAGGTTTTTAAAATTTGAAACGGTTCTTCACATTCAAAGAGTCAAATTCCTCAAAATCACAGATTTGTTACATAATAAGGCTGGTTATTCAATAACTACACAGAAAACAATGCAAGCTGAGTTGCTCTTAAGTTAACTGTATAATAAACATTTGGACCTGTCTGGCCATTTAAGGGATTTCATATGGTTATTTAAAGAAACATCTATTGAAAGGTTCTTTACAGAACCAAAAGTAATCCTTCTGTGGCATTGCATAAACAATCCATTTAGGCATCTTTATTTTGAAGTCACCTTTGTTTTTTGTCTTGGGTGTTGACCTCCAGTTTAGTCATGTCCAATTTCTACCCACCAACTAGGTCCCCTATCACACGATATCACCAAGTGGGGAGGGTGAAGGTGGGAACATGCTCTTTCCAAGACAAATGAACTAAATGCGTTCCAAGGAGAATGATAATTGCCAAATCTTTTACATTAGCTAACAGCCATTTTTGTCCACATAGTCTGTATACATCTTGTACGTCACTCTGGATAAGAGCGTCTGCTAAATGCTGTAAATGTAAATGTTATATGGGAGAGTGATAGCCATCCTACCCACCTAGAAAGAGCAAAGCCTATTATGCTCTCTTGGACTTACAGATGGCTATGGCATCGCCAAAGATCATATCACAGTATCATTCGTAATCCTGCTTTCCACACAAAGTGACAGCTAAATTTGATGAATTAATTTGTTTTGTCTTGCTTGTTGACTCTTTGTTTTAAAATAATCCTCTGCTTTAACATGTACATCATGCATCACTTGGTAATGCAATTGCTGACTGTGTATAGGTGTCTTGTGGTCTAACAGGGTCTTGCTCCCCTGCCAGCAGCCGTCCAGCATTCTACTGCAGAGTCAGCTCTCTCTCTCGCTCTCTCTCTACCCCACCCCTTCACTGCGACTCACCCTCGTTGCCCACCTATCCCCTGGGGAGTCAGGGGTGAAGGGCTCACAGGGGAGAAGGAGTCAGCATTCATCTGGGCTCAAGTAGCGGCGGCATCTATGGCTAATTTGCCATTCCTTCCACCCTCCTCCTCTTTTCTCCTCCTTTTCCTTCCACTCCTCTCTTGGACCCCTCCCCTCCCCCCACCTCCAGGCTCACTCACTCTCTCTCTCTACCTCGCTTGCGCTGCTTATTCAAAGCTGTTGTTAACTGCTGCTCCGCTCCAGCTCATTTTACTCCACACAGCTTGCTAGTGATGGAAGGAGGAGGGATGCTAGGCGTTAACGTGCTGGCCGCAGGAAAGTCCAGCTTTGGACAGCAACTGCTGGGACGGTCCCTGATTTTTGGTTGATTTGCTTCCGATCTGTATTAGCCCTCATCCTGGGAAAGCGGTCAAGTGCAGCCATGGAGAGTTAAGTCCAAATATTGGGATTTGGAATCACGCTAGCGATAAGGGATTGGGGACCTCACCTGGATCTACAGAGGGCTTCATTATTAGTTTCTTGTCCGGACAGCTGTATGGATGTGTTCGGATTCTCGAAAATGGCTAAACTGTCAGGGTGAGTGTAAAGCCCTCTCTGCGTATTTTTTTTTTCTACCCATGGGTCAGGAGATGGACGGGAGATTTAAGCTTACTAAGCACATGTCCACTGTGGGGTCGGATGTGCGGGATGTTTGAGATTTCTCAAGGGATTAGGGAGCACAACCAGCGATTCATGACTAAGGCTGAGCTCGGTGGAGTGAGCCAGAAAAGTTCAGAGGTGGCACGGGTGAACCACGCGTGGTTTTAGGGGTGCTGTGGAAGAGGATTCTTGGGAGTTTGACAGACAGGGATGGTGGAAAATGATAGTGGAAGCCAGAGCTGAGGTTAATGACACTGTGACCAGGAACAAAATATTGTTGGCAAGTGTTTGGGAATGTTTCATCATTATTTTACTATTTTAACATTAATTAACTTTTTGTTGCATTATTTTAAAATCACAATATAGAAAACCTTGTGTCTCTAAAATTGAAGCAATTCAAGATGCAAAAACTTAAAATGCTTTAAATGTTTTAAGCTTAATGCACTTTTTAATGCGCAAGTCCTTTGGGGCCGTTTCTATTGGTCCATTTGAAACAAAATGGAAATGAAATGTAAAAACAATTTGAAGGTCAATGTGTGTTTTCAAGCTGAAAAACTGAAATAAATGAAGTTTTGATAGGACACTGATAAGATGCTATGAAAGGACCATTTTGATTGAAAACCTTTTATTTCTAAGCTTTTTCGAGCCTAAAATCCAGCAAGAATGGTTAGAAATATAGCTACTCTGCAAACCAGTGTCACCTGTTCTATGAGACTGGATCATTTCATTGAACACTTCAACAATTATTAAGTTGTAGTCACTAGTTAAGCAGTCAGACAGGGAAGATTATTACTTCCCTCCATAGCTAATGTTGGTATGCAAACGCTAGCGTATAAAAAATCATTTCACCCGAATGGCAGTCCCACAGCTCCACACAACCCTTAAAGTTGCACGATTTTCTTGATTTGAGGCCAGATAATCCTCCTAAGGGATTTGGCTCTGTGATCACCGCTGCATCCATGGCTTGCCTCGCTCGCTGGATGAGAGAGCGGCATGTTCTCCGCATGTCTATCAACAAGAGAGGGGAAGAGGGGGGAAGGGGCGGTAGGGAAAAGAGAAAAGAGGAAAAAAAGCCCACAATAACACAGGGAATAAGGCTTGATATTAAAAGAAAAAAGATTGAGGGATTTTGAAATGCTCACGCATGGAGCTCAGCAGAGTGTGGTGGGGGATGTGGACATTGGTTGCAGTGAGTGGTAGATGCTGCTCTATAGGACCTATAGGAAGCTGTGGCTTTGAATAAAAGACCTTTCAAAATAACAGCAAAGTAGGACTGTTCTTTCTGAATTTGTCAATTTGCTGATAGATTTGGGTCATTTGCTGATAGACTGGTTATGACTATGGATTTGCAAATAGCTTCCATGGTTCTCCTGTTGTTTTTTCAGGCAGTTATGGAGGACAGATCAGAGTCATCAGCGTTAATTCTACTCAGGTTGACCAAGTCTAGAGTAACTGGGACATGTTTTCAACTGTCAGAACAGGAACTATAACTATTTAAACTACGAGACTGCTTTAAACTGTTTTGCCGATTTTGAATTTAATTATATGCATTAAATGAATCTTATAACAGATCTTAATATGTATTTTGCATTGTGTGGTATTGTGCAAAAGTCAGAGACCACCCTTCATTTAGTTGATTTTCTAGTCAAAATGAGTAGTTATTCATTACCCAGGAGATGTTTTTGAGGAGGTTAGATATAAGATAATCCATTTCCATAAGGAAGAGGACAGTCAATAGAAAATGAGAGTTTCAAAAAAACCTATAGGACCACCAAAACTGCCACCATCAGATAAACAGTACTTAAAGCTTTCATCTTTGAGAGAGAGGAGAAAATCAGTTTTAAGGTGACTCTTTCAGTAAAGAGCCCTGGCATAAAGCTGGCAACATTTTCCACTGACTGAAATCAAAACAGCTCATATTCACAGCCAATGACATACAGTATATAAGAGGTGTAGAGTGATGATTTTCTCACATTTGTCCCACTCCTAGAAGTCAAAACATTGGTTGATTCCACTGTCAATTCCTAATTATGTTCGTGCTTACTATGAAACATTAGGCCTTCAGTTCAACTCCTGAAGTCCTGAACGATGGAAGAGCTCATGTTGTTGTATGTACATAGATGTCTAGTTAGACAATCTTCCTTTTGTGATTTCAAGACTTAAACTCAACAAGAAATATAACTGTTGCTACAGTATTTGCAGAGCACAAACAGGATGATTCTTTGAATTGAAAATTGACTAAAAATTGAAGACACATATTTTTGTTCTCCAAAAGAAAGCCACTCTGATTTTGAGAAGAAGACCAGACTGCCTGTTAAAGCACACAAACAAGTTTTCACATTCCAACATTTTATACCCAAACCAACTAAGTATGGTTGACATAGTGTGTCACAAACTAGACATCTCTGCATGTAGGGCTAGACAACACTGAAGAAACTCAATGTCATAGTATCATCGAAAAGTATCATGTTATGAGATATTGTTTATGTTAGCCACTTTATTAGGTACACCTTGCTAGTAAAAGGTTGGACCCCTTTTGCCTTCAGAACTGCATTAATTCTTTGTGGCATACTTTCAACAAGGTGTTGGAAACTTTCCTCAGAGATTTTGGTTGGTTATTTGAGTTACTATTAACTTTCTATCATCTCGAACCAGCCTGCCCATTCTCCTCTGACCTCTCACATCAACAAAGTATTTTCATCCACACAACTGCCACTCACTGGATATTTCCTCTTTTTTGGACTGTTCTCTGTGAACCCTAGAGATGGTTGTGTGTGAAAATCCCAGTAGATCAGCAGTTTCTGAAATACTCAGACCAGCCCGTCTGGCACCAACAACCACGCCACGTTCAAAGTCACTTAAATCCCCTTTCTTCCCCCGTTCTGATGCTCGGTCTGCACTTCAGCAAGTTGTCTTGACCACCTCTACATGCATAAATGCATTGAATTGCAGCCATGTGATTGGCTGATTAGCTATTTGTGTTAATTTCGTATATTTGTATTAATACAACCATTGAACCCCTGCTTTCTGATAATGGCTGTTCTAAGCTAAATGAATGTCTTAGAAATGAGACATAGCTTGCACTTTTTTATGTGCTTTGAACGGTGAAAATGTAAACAAAATGATTCATTCTAAACAAATATGAAACAGCATATTATTTTCCTCCCCTTTCAGTTTCTGGACATTTTTGGCATTAGGGGGCTTTTAATTATTTTTACTATAATGTCAGGATCTGGACTGAGGGGCCTTCTTGTATTTATTTAGTCTTTATATATTAAGATTAAGATTAAGATTAAGATTAAGATTAAGAGACCCTTATTAGTCCCACAATGGGGAAATTTCACCTCTGCATTTTACCCATCCATGAAGTGAAACAACACATACACTCCAGTGAGCACACACACACTAGGGGGCAGTGAGTATACTTGCCCGGAGCGGTGGGCAGCCCAATCCGCAGCGCCTGGGGAGCAGTTGGGGGTTAGGTGTCTTGCTCAAGGACACCTCAGTCATGTGCTGTCGGCTCTGGGGATCGAACCGGCGATATTCAATGGCTGTTTAATCTAAGATTTGTTTTGCATCTGCAGTGAACTATTGGCAGTGTTTGTCTTTGGTGATTGCATGACTGTACAATGTACTTGATTGTATGCCCATGTTAATAATGGGTGTGGCAGAAATGCCGGAGCTGATTAAGAATGCTGTCTACATACTTTTGGTCATATGGTTTATGTATTGCCCAGCACTACGAAGATTCAAACTGCCATAATATGACAATCCCTCAACAGTAAAAACAACAAGAAACCATTTGATCACAGGAATGATTTATATCCCTGTTTGGAGTCCCAGTGTTCTTTCAAGTTGTTTATCTGTCTGTTCGTCTCTATTTGAGATTGATTCAGACAGTCATTGTGTTCTCAAGAGTGAAGTGTGAAGAAAGTGGTGGTTGCTTAACTTCTGGGAGGGAAATGAGTTTTGTTACATGTGTAATATTTTTGGTTGATTACTGATGTTCAGCTTAGCCAAGATTCTGTATGAGAAAGTCCAATTTGCTATTGTTACCATAATGTTTTATGCATGACAACTTTAAATCTTTATTATTCTCTTCATTAGAAAAGAGAAGAAATGTCTAATATTGAAAAATGATATGTCCACATTGTAATTCTGCCCTTTTCTCATTTTAGTGAAGAAGACCTAATTGCCTTTCAGAGCGCTTGCCCTCTCTTGCTCTCACATGCTGATTAGCAAACCTCAGACTGCTGTTTGGGCCTGCAACTCTGTTGAGGAATAACTCTACTGAATGTGCTAATTGAGCTAATAGTGAGTGGAAGCTATTAGCCACCAACTGTGATGATGCCATTCACATAATGCTAAATTGTTTTTGTTTGTTTTATTTATTGATAGCTATGTTAGATTTATCTGACTGAGCTGTTGCTTTAAAGAGGCCTGAGATGAAGATGAACATTCCTTGAATTAGGCAATCAACCAGGCTTCAGTGCAGGCGTAATCAGATTGAATCCACACTCATTTGATTCTTGGCCAGGCAAGATAGAAAATAGTCCTCAAGCCTACAGGCTGTGGAGTCCACAGGTGCAGAGTGAGTGTTTGACGGAGGCACTTGATCAAGATACATTGAAAGTTGCTCCAGGGGTGTTGCACTATTGGATTCCTCCCATCAGTGAGGTAAAAGTCTTGTAGTAGAACAAGAGGACAAAGCCTTCTAGACTTGCCAGCAGCGTTTTTTCAGGTTTTACTGCTGATCGTAAGATATTTCATAGAACCTTCAGTGCCTGATAGAGGTCTAAATTTGTAAAATTAGCTTTTTTCTTGTCTGACTACTTTCATAGGGTTGGTATGGTGTAGTCAATAACACCAGTGTCTTCTGTTGTGTGGACTTGTGGTTTGATTCCCCACCTGTGCACCTGTTTGTGTGTGGTTTGATTCCCCACCTGTGCAAGAACAGCACATTATAAAAATGTGTTAATGTACTTTTAAGATGAGCTGTTATCTTAAAGTCTAATGTGTAGGTATGGGGCTAATCCATGCAAATTGCAGATCTAGATCGTCATGGTTTTGAATGTTCTATAGTGGCACAGCCATCTTAAGCCTTGGCTGTATTGTTGGGAGATCGTGTTTGAACCCCAACAATCTCACAACCATCCATGTCCAGGAGCCCAAGAGAGCATAACTGGCTTTGCTTTTCCTTGAGTGGGCAGGATGACCTTCATCCACCTCCCACCCATCATTGGCAGTTAGCATTCTCCTCCAAGCACGTTGAACTGTCCATTGAACCTGCGTTAGCAGTAGTTCGTGAATGCAGTGACATTTCACGTGTCTTGGAGGAAGCACATGCTAGCCTTCACCCCCCCAGATTGATAGCATCATGTGGTAGAGGGAGACCTTTGCAGTCTGTCCTTTGTTAACAAGTTCAAGCATTAAAGCAGTAATTGCACTCATGTCAAAGCCACTTTTGCCCATCATTCAGTGTCAGAAACCACATAGCCAAGTCTATTTGAGATTTGAATGAAGGGATTATTGAAATTATACATTTTCCCTTATTCTTATTGGGTCAAGCCTTCCTTTATTTGTACTTGTTACCCTCTGAATTAGCAAAGAATAAAGACATCTGTTTCTGATTCTAAGGCTTCGTCAGCATAGTCATGTTTGATTAAAGACTTCTACTTGAGCACAGTATTTCAGCAGTCTTTGGACACATGCTGAATGGACTGTTTGCTGACCGTTCTATGTGACTGACTTATCAAGAGAGGCATTTTTTTCTCGGCCATCTGTCTCAAACCCCAACCCCGACCCTGAAAGCAAGGATAAGGTCAAACGCTGGATCCAGCAGGAATGTTGGGCCAGAGGATCTCTCAATCTCTCAAATCTCTCAACCTGATTGAAGCTTTCAGAGTCAAATGCCACCACTGAACTTGTTTGTTTTAGACTGCACACCATCTGGACTAATAACTGAAAGAAAACAAGGCAAGGTGAAGGTACTACTCGCTTTGGACGCTCCACAAAGTAAATTAAAGAAGAGTGTATTCGGCTCTTTTTCATCACTTGTCCTCATTCCCTTTTGTGTAGTTAATAATGGCCTCTATGAGATCTCTTCTGCTCTAGATGGTATCACTGGTCTAAACAGCTATGGCTTAAAGGGTGCTGCAGGCTAGCATATAAAGGTCAGGGCAGATGGCATTGCGTGCATGAATATCAACTCAGGCACAGCTTACCATGCTGTGCTGATCTGGGGCCGGTTTTCTAAATTCTTTGTAAAGCTTTGGTAATAGAGAGTTATTAGTGCGGTTTTCCTGCACTTTTCAAATGTAATTACATAATGACATACTTAATTACATAGTAATGATGTAGTAACAACAGCATAGTGCAGGGCTGTATTAATAATTGCTGATTTGTAGCTTATAATAAATTCTGCCAAACTTTCATTCAGTGATCACAAGTGGAAGAGAAGATATTTTATTATGATTTGAATCTGATGAATTAATTGTTGTGAATGTAGTTTTATGTTGCAGAGAATAAATATACAAAAATGGTAGAAATGACAGAAGTAATGACTGTTTAGTATATGTCAACTACACGCAATCTCTATTAAGATGCACGTTTATCAAAAGCGTATCATTGCTGTTGGAATGAAATGTATTTCCAATTTTATTTGTAATGGAAGTTAATGTAGCAGTATTGTTTTCCAAATAATTTCGGCTCACTCCATTTATCAGGAAATTTTAACACAATGGAAAGGGTAATGTTGGTTTAAATCATGCAAAAAAGAAAAGAAAAAACAACATAAATGGGGATACAAGACATCACAGCAATGATATTGAAGCGGTGTCAGCGGATGCTGAGGTCGCCAACTTTCTGCACAGTCAATCGCTACAGACCTCCAAACTTCATGTGGCCTTCAGATTAGCTCAAGAGCAATATACAGAGCTTAATGGAATGCGTTTCCATGGCCGAGCAGCTGCATCCAAGCCTTACATCACCAAGCACAATGCAGAGTGTCGAATGCAGTGGTGTAAAGCGCCGCCACTCGACTCTAGAGCAGTGGAGACATGTTCTCTAGAGTGACTTATCATGCTTCTCTGTCTGGCAATCCGATAGATGAGTCTGGGTGTGGCATTCCCAGGAGAACGATACTTGTCTGACTGCATTGTGCCAGGTGTAAAGTTTGGTGGAGGGGGGATTATGGTGTGGCATTGTTTATCAGGAGTTGGGCTCGGCCCCTTAGTTCCAATGAAAGGATTAAAAATGGGATGTCACTCAATTTCATATACGTGTGAAAGCAGATGAGTGAATACTTTTGGCAATAAAGTGCATGAGATGTGCTTTACTGGAGGTCTCTGTGCATCATCTGTTTGTTCTGTGTCTCTTTCAGTGCGAGTTTGCAAGCATTGACTGCCACTCTTTATCCCTGTGTCTGGCCTCAATAGACAGCTCTGAGGGCATAATTCTCTTTCACACAAAGCTAAAGCTGTTTTTTCCTTTGATAATTCTTGTACCTAGCCATACTAAGCCCAGTTACCCTTTAAACGATAAAAATCCTGTTTTTCCTTGACCTATCACTGAGTGAAAATTCTCAGCTAGCTCAAAGACCTTCCCTGCATTCTGCCACTGATTTTCAGATAAAAATACAGTGT
This sequence comes from Pygocentrus nattereri, assembly GCF_015220715.1. Taxonomy (NCBI): domain Eukaryota; kingdom Metazoa; phylum Chordata; class Actinopteri; order Characiformes; family Serrasalmidae; genus Pygocentrus; species Pygocentrus nattereri. Next base: position 18,116,612 of record NC_051222.1, read on the forward strand.
TTAACTTAGAAATGCAATAAAAAAATATTTGCCACTGGAAAATCTTATGAACAAAATGTAACTGAGAAGTGAAGCGTGTTCATATTTTTATTTCACTTTTTTTGAGTTCACCAGAGTGTTCAGGAGCTCTTAAGTCATTATCCATGACTTCTTGTGTTACACAAAGACCAAATTCTAGCTGCATCCAAAAATGCACAACATCTCATGCAACAGTATTCCAAAAATAGTACATCATCATTATCAATACATTCATTAGTATAGTATGCATAGAATGATGTTATAGACAAGATATTCTTTCATCAACATGGAGAAAATTAGAGAATACACAAAAGAAATTAGAAAAAGGCTGTAAAAAAAGACAATGGCTATAAAAATAGACTGAAAATGCCCATATATATCCACTGTTAGGGCAATAATTAAGAATTTTTTAATGAAGAATTTGTTATTTGCTGAGGTTAATATATGGGGGGAAAAAACATGAAATATAAAAAGTGCCATAACTTTTACACAGGCCATGTTTTAATTATATTATTATAATTAGCAAACAAACAGTAATGGTCTGTCAACATGTGCATAAAATCAACAAATTTAATTTTATCACCCTTACAGAAACATCACATATGATTCAAATGTGAGCTGTGCAAAAACTATGTTTACAAGTGATCACATTTCTTCACACGTGATAACTTTCCTAACATGAAGAGCACAAAATGTGTGATAACATTTTTACAATGTCATGTGGCAAAAACCAGTGCATGTGGGCCTTTTGCATCTGTACAGATCTGCAGTTCACAGGGTTAAAGGTTAGATTCCTCTCTTCTTTTTTTTTTACCATTTTTGATAAGTGTGCCAATAATTATGCAGCCTACTGTACACGAAGAATTCCAAGATAGTCCTGGTTTGAGTTGGTATACATGAGAGAGATGCTGTTTCGGTTTTACCTGAACTTGGTTTTTAACAGAACCAAGCACAGGGAGTGGTTGTGTATAAGTGACTTGGCCATTGACATGCTCTGGTAAGCATGTGACAGATTTTAGAACAATGCCGGGTGAGTAATGCGCTGACCTTGTAAATGCTTAAGAAAAGAAAATGTCAGCTTTTTTAGCTCTGGATAGTGGTCTCTCTATATAAAGACCATGATGATCCATAAATGGTTTTCTTTCATCCATAGTAAAGATAACTCCATGAAGAATCAGTTAGGTCAGACAGTCGTGTCCATGGCTGCTTTATAACTATGTGTGGAGTATATATAGTTAGTATTAACTACAAAGTACAGAAGGCCACATTCAGCAAGTGTGTGACCTCACGTGACCCACGGCTTTTAGAGAGCATTCTGAGATGTTGTGACTGGAAGGTAGTGGCTGTGGTGTGCTCATTATTTCAGAGTTTAAAATAGATATAAATATGATTTCCAACAAAAGGCTAATTCACTGGGATGATATGTGAGTATCTGTGATGTAATGTAGAAATGCATTTTGCAGTGTAGCTAAATGTATACATTTTTAAAATACCTTAAAGTACCCTAAAGATTTTTAAATACATTTAGCTTTTTACTCCCTCAGGTAATGCCAGGTAATTTTTTCTACTGTGGAACCTCTGTTTAAGCCAGTTCATTAGGATGTCCGTATAACATTTGCCTGATGGGAATTCGCAGTTGTGGTGCAAAAGTCTGGCTGATTTTCTCCTCATAGATGTCAATGGAACCAAATGTCAACTCACATTAACAGATTCTTGCAGCCTGATCTCTTATCAGCTCAGCAGACACCCCGGGTATACATACTGTAGGACACATAATTGAAGGAGGCTAGCTAGATAAATCACCCCTAAATCAGTAGACAGTACCCCTGTCCCCCTATATCTTCAGGCAAAAGGTTATGGGAACCTCTGCTTGGTAGGCAGAAAGTACACAATCTGATTTATCCACCAAACTAACGTTACAGGAGAACAGCCCCAGCTATAGCTGTAGCTACATACCTGCAGCTGTGTTAGAGGCGGCATTAGCTAGGGTTACGTGCTTTGCCCACTCACGAACCGGCAGACATCACAGGCGCTCTGAAATTATTCTACTTTTTATCATTAAAATAGTGCTGATGACTGACAGCTTAAAAAAAGAATCAAAACGTCAAATACAGTCATTTTCAAAGGCAAAATAATCACAATGTTACATTAAAGTGTAAGCTTCTCTTTAGTGCCCCCAGTGGACATTTGTTTCTCAAAAGTGCAGCAAAACGTACTCGAGGGTATTTATTTGTGGCTCCGCAAAAAAAGTGGTCATAGGTACGTATAGCCCATGAAACCAGGTTGGATTCTTGGCAAGTCCTGCGACCATAACAGTATGTTTTCTCATCCCAGCAAAACAGGCAAAGGACTAATTAACCCACATTTCCACTCATCACCACTTTAGAATTCGAATTCTTTCAATGATTCACAAAAGTTACAAAAGTGTTCAAGACCTGCTTTGGCATTAGGCGTGAGGCAGTCTCACAGACCTCTTATTATCTCTCTTAACAAGGCCAATAACTGCCTTTGACAGGAAAAGACTGCGAGACCTGTAAATTAACCCCCACAAACCACTATTTTAGCATAGAGACATTTTTCAAGCAAGGCTACAAGTGAAACATATTCATACCCTTGCGTATGCATTAATGTATCTGACAAAATCCCAGTAGTTGTAGATGCAAAAGATTTAAAAACTCTGTTTTCATTGGGGCAGAGTGCGTCACTAAATCAGTTCACCAGAGAAAATTCCAAAATGCTGTCCATCCATTTGTAACAATTTTGGATGTAAAGAGTTTTTGAAAAGAATAGCAACTGACAGCATACTTTCATTTGTCTAATAAAAGCAGCGTTAATATTAATGTAGAATTGAAATTGCTTGTATATGTGAAACTCACTTCCAATGCAAGATGTAATTTTTTTAAATTTCCAGTCACTGCAAAAAGGAGAAAACCCATATCTAACTGAGAATCACGCAATAGTTAAAATTATTTCAGTGTCATTTTATCGCTGTTTAGTGTGTCCACTATGCCTTTATTACATTCTTTTAAAGAAGACTTGCTTTCAGTTTCAGTTTGTGAAAGAAATCTGAAGGGATGTTTTTCACACATCCAAAGCTTAGTCTTAGAAGTTGGTTGCATTTCTGCTTCTTATGACTTAAATAATCCCAAACACATTCAGTCTGGACTCTGGAGAGGTCAGTCCACTGTTCTGAGAACAGAATATCCAGAAAACAAAGTCAAACACAGAAAATCTTAGCTTTTGAAATCCACACTCAAAAGTTGTGACTCATCACCCATTTGCAAGATTAAAGGGTGGGTTCTTTGCATGGGGAAAAGGTTTTTTATATTGATGGAGAATGTGTTGTATGTGGTTCTCTTTCCTCGTCTAATGCATGTGGATTATATTGTATCTAATATCTTCAGAAATATCTCCTGAAAAATTAATAACTGAGGTACATAGCGCAGAGTGGTCATTCATTTTTGCACAGTAGTTTACGTCCAAAAAAGTTTTAAGATTGTATATAGATGTAAAGTTCTACATCTATACACTTTTGTCTGGAGCCTCATATGGAGTCAATGATGTTTTATAGCCTACAGTGTTGCAGTTTACACAAAGATTGTCTACACTAGGGTTTAATTCAGCTGGAAGGCTTGCTATGACTGAGAAATTTGGGGTCTTTTGCAGGTATTCCATTAAGAGGCTAGGCTAAAGTTTCTTGTTTCTCCCAAACCACGGCTCAATACAATCACAAGGCCTGTATCACCCTGGTTTCAACTGGAACCATCTGCCAGAGCAGTAGCTCACAGACGCCATTGGAAGGGATATTGAATTCACCCCTGACTGCATATTGGATGGACTGGTTAGACACTATACGTTTTCTAATCAATAGACTCAAGTCAAGTGTTGCAGCTTTGTTATCTGATGCCATCATGCTTTCATGCTATGGCATTCCACATCCGCTTCCTTTTGAATGATCACTCACTATGACCGGTCTCTGTTTCTCACAGCAAAAGCCTTCTAGAGCCATTCTGGATTATTTTTGTTTTCCAAATGTATGAAGCAAATTGATATGTAACCAACTGTATGTACAACTGTGTATGCAGTTGTTAATGGTAGCCTTGTTTTAACTTATCATGAAAAGAGACACTCCCTCTTGGGCTTTTTATTCTCCAGCTGTACTTAAAATGACATTAATTGGCCTTTGGAAGCTGATATGTCCATCCTTGCTGCCACTGTAAACTGCAGGGAAGAAATTTATCTTTGGTCATTTTTTCATGGAGACCCAGACACTAAAAAGCATGAATGCAAAACATTTAGTCACAGCCCCTGATTCAGATTCACTCTTACTGATTCACTCTTACTGATTCACTCTTACTGATTCACTCTTGCTGATTCACTCTTACTGATTCACTCTTGCTGATTCACTCTTGCTGATTCTTGATGTTAGCCTTGGTCCTCAGTTTTATGCTACTGTTCAAAATTTTGCAATTCATTTGTCAATAATTGCTATTCAGTGTAGATTGCAATGTTATAAGCTAGATATCAAGATGCAAACGGATGGTTTTTTACAGTTCAAAGTATCCATGGAACAATGACATTGATATCTCTCAGACTGCCCCTTACAGACATTACATACAGATTCACATACATACTACCATGAACACCTATATTAGCAACCAGCTGGGATACTACAGCAGTGGCCTAGCTACACCTTAGTGATCACTTGGGATAACAGAGCAACAGCCTAGCAACACCTTAGCAACAATTAGAAAACCACAGCAATGGCCTAGCGGCCACCTGGAGTGACACAGTAACGGCTTAACAATGGCTATTTGATTTGAGCGAGATTTGGTCACCACATTTTGCATATGAGGCATTCTGGATATTTTATTTTTTTTTTGTGAGTTAATTCTGTGCAGCTTTCTAAACAATTATACAATTCATCAATCATCAATTATCATCAATCATCAAGTTTTTTCAGCTTCCTACTAATTCTTTAAAACATATATACAATTGTAGAAGTATATAATATTTGAATCATTATGGAATAATTTTATACTTGTACCTGCAGGAAAATTGGTTTTATATCATGCCAAATTTTTGAGTGGTCCTTGCAAACTTTGAATGGCATTGTAATCAGGCCGATGTTGCTGATTACTCTTAAACTGATTTTGACTTTATAATCAGTTCCTTAAGATTATCTGTCACTTCATTTTTTTTTTTTTTTTTTGAAAATACATTATGAAGTAATACATTATGAAGTAATGAAGTATTTCTGCAGCTCACTCTGGCCGACTGTTCTTGTGGCATTTTTATCATGGCCATTTTATCCATGCTAATCCCGTGGTTAATGCTATTAGCCATGGTGTTCACTATCTGGCCATTCAGAAGCATGCCGTGTTTTAGATACAGCTGCAGTCAGAACAAATAGGCTCAGATAAGTACATAAAGCGGCTGAAGTTGGACAGTAGATGAGACTCATTTGTTTAGCTCATTGTCAGTGTGGAGATGATTGATGAGTCAGAAATGAAGTCAACCAAACATGATCATTAATGTGTATTTATGAGTAGGAGGTTGTGTGAATGTAATTCAGTGTTAACCTGTTCACTTAATTGCTTGTTGGAAGAGGACGTGTCAAAAGGAAATTACTGTTCTTTTTATTTGTAAGTTTTTTTTCTTCAAAAATGTGTGTGGTGCCAAGGAGAATGTTGGGTGAAACAACAAAAAGCAGCTGATATTGCATCTCAAGTTGATAGAAATGGATATTAATCTGAGCTATATTGAAATATTTTCAAGCTGAGAGATTCATTTAAAAGCTTAAATGTTATTGTTTTATTTATAACAATATCAATACCTTTATCTTTTGTTCAAATAATTAACATTCAGTATTTCCTCATTCAAATAGGAAGATTCAGTAAAACACTTGTTCCTAATTAGGTCTCTGAACTCGCTTGAGGACTGCCAGGAGGGCCATTTCTAAACATTTGGGGGCCATAAGCAGCATCCATATTGAGGGCCCCCCATCTACTCCAGTTGTATTCTTTTACAAACATGTATAGATCAAATTATTTTAATCAGGACACATGAGATAATCTTTAGATTCTGCACTTTTTCTACAAATACAGAAACAAAAAAAGTACAATCATGAGCAAAACATGCGAAAAATAAAACATGCAAAGTGGCCTGTGCAAAAGTTCTGGCACATTTTAGATTCTATGTTTTTGCTTTTACAATCTGTTAAATTCAGCAAGTAAACAGAAACTGTGCACTACAATTTGCAAAAATGCCATATTGTTTTTTTTTTATTTCTTAAGGTGTGTAGAGGATATATTAATTTATTTTCACTTAGAAAAACAACAAAACATGTCAATTTGACCAGACTCTTTTTTTTTGTTTTCATACAACTGTACATACTTGGTGGGCCTCCAGTGGTTTGGAGGCGTAAAACAACTGCTTTTAGTGCTTAAAGCCAGAACTGAAAAAAGGCAAAGAAATGCAACTTAAAACGTAATAATTCTGAACTATTCCAGAACAGAAATGTTAGTCTGAAATCTCTGTTACCAGTTAGTAACATTTCTTTTTCATACTACTGGCTTCTTACATACATGATGTACAAATGATCACATTTCATTCATTTATCCTTTCATGTACACTGACCTGTCTCAACTAATACTGCCTTTGGACTTATTTTGATCACAACATGAGGCTGAGGCTGTTTGAAGTCTTTGAAACAGTTCAAAACTGCTGTTAAATCATTAAGAACAAAGTGTAAAGCTTACAGAGCTCTTTCTGAATGAATACACAGTCTGGTCTGTTTAGGTGATGTTGGTGAAGAACTTTATCTGTTAGTTTCATATCAGCAGGATTCGATCAGCTGTTGTAGGTAGCATACAAATCATGACAAGGTGGGTATACAGAGGGCATTTAAATGCTTCATTAATATTGTACTACTGGAGACATATGAGTAATGCAAGAAACACAATTCTTATGAGGTCAGTAACTGTAATTCAAACAGTAATGCAATACAGAACTTTGTTACAGGATAATCATGTTGCTGTAACATGTTAACTTGCACTGTCACCCCAACACTAGATATATACTAAGCAATTTACGGATTCACAGACGCAGGACAGTTCCATAGCCTCTGTGTGTGAACATGCCCTTATTAATATACACATGGCTGCCCTGTTATAGTTTTCCAAGCCTATTGTTTTATTATATTAGTCCTGCATATAGCCTGTGTAAAATAAACAGTTTACCATTTTTGTCATTTTCTTTGAAAATGAAAAAAGCAAAAGGGCTGGAAAGCAGGAAAATTTAAATTATTGGGAACTTATACAGATATATGGTAAATTTTTGGGCCCCGGTTCTGTTTTGTTTATTTTCTAAGTGAACACACTTCTGCACATTTTAGTACACTACTGTTAATTTCGTGCATTTAACATACTGGAAAAAACAAAAATGAAACAACATATGACCAGTGGTGGACAGTAACTAAGTAAACGTAATTAGGGTCTGTACTTAAGTAGTTTTTTCATGTATCTGTACAAAGTCTAATATCTGACTTTTTACTCCACCACATTTTGAGAAATCTGTCGTTTCTTTTGGTTTCTGTGTGTATAAAAATGTAACATGTCAAAACAAAAGAAGTGCAAAGCAAGAGCACCAATCAGGGCCCAGCGGTCACTTTGTTCTGAGCTTGTTTTGACCTGTTGGTCATACCGATCCAGTGCAACACACGGTTCAACGTCAGCGCAGCAGTGTAAAAATTTGGGAGCACATGCGTCACCTAAATGATGAACTAACCTAACTTTGTGTAAATAGACCACAATATAGAAATATGTCCACATGTGCAGTCGTGACTGGCATGTTTCCCTTTTTCTGAATTCATACAAACACTTTCATTTTATAGTAAATTAGTTTGGGCTGGTTTATGTTTATGAACAGACGCCTACAGATCAACATAGTAAAGGAGCTCATCTGTGATCCTGAGTTTAAAGACAGTTTTTATTCAACTTGTAATTAATTTATAAAGTAATCTGAAACTGAAACTTTGCTCGTGTGTAAAAGTGATTTCAGAGCCACTCGGTTCTCCCTGATGGAAACTGTTTACCTTCAGTGTTTTGTGCTTATGATAATTTTAATAGACGTCAGCGTCACTAATTAATGACGTTCTATTAAAAGACTGGTTTACCAAGAGAGACGCTGGAGGATTTTCACCTAAAATGAGTTCATGAAGCCAGTCTTGTTATAAAAATGATAACAGGACATCAGAGCCATAATTAATCTGAGGTCTAGAGTAAGAACTTCTACTTTTACTGGAGTAATATTTTACCTTGGGTGTCTCTACTTTAACTCAAGTACATGATTTGTGTATCACCTCTGCATATGGCCTTATATTTGATGTTTTTTCCCCAATATTAAACTAAGCATTTTGATCAAGTTAAAAGTAACATTACATTATGTTTTTGGGTTTATTACTTTATGGGATAATTATTGTATTATATATGTGACTAATATTATATAAAACATATAATATGACTGGGGGTGCTCATTTGCATTTGACTGCTCAAAGTGAATTGACTGATGTTTGCTAATATATGCTGGAGGTATTATGCAGAATATCTCTCATGTCATAACCAGCACTAATGCATTTCTAAACTTCAAATGCAGCACATTTGTCCAACAAGAGAGTCCATCAAAGAACGAGTTGTATGATTAACTTGTGAGTTAGTGTTAGATTCCTCTCAGAAAAGAGCGTTATAGATTTTAAAACTCTAGTTGGGAGATCAATTGCAGTCTTATCACTGGGGTATCGTCTTTCAGTCTGAGGCCTGCTCTCTCTCTCTCTCTCTCTCTCTCTCTCTCTCTCTCTCTCTCTCTCTCTCTCTCTCTCTCTCTGGCTGCTTGCTGGGACACTCTGTTCTGCTGCATTGGGTTGTGGGCTCCCCGCCAGCTGTTATGAACCACCATCACACACACACGCGCTCTGGACAGTCTGCACTGTCATCTTCTAAGTTCTCGTATGACCCCACACACTCGCACACACAAGCAAAAAACCAGACACGGCTGCACACGAGACCTGCAGCCGGCAATATCATTTTCCACCGTGCCACGCCAACCTTTACCGGGCTGTCGTTATACAGGTTCAGGAACACATGAGGTGAATGAGATGATTTGTTTTTCCTCTGCTGTTTTGCTGGCAAAAGCCTGCAGTGGATATGAATTGAATTAGACATTGGGCTGGTAGGAGATGAATCAAATCATTTCTGATGGGCTCTGCTGGCTGCTGTGGCGTAATAGCGTGTTCCTTCAAAAAATCTTTATTGTCTCGATGCAAAAGAGAGGAAAGAACATGGCGTAATGTCAAAAGATTTTGAAATGAAATGTCAAAACAGTAATACAGCGGTACCTCTGAACAACATGAGGTAATATATGAAAGGATCTCGCATTACAAACCAAAACATCAGAGAATAAGTGAATCATTTGTCTTTGCTTTGGTACAATCAGTTCTTTGTGGCTCACTGTGATGTTTTCAAGGTAAACACCACTGATTTTCTGATGTAAAATGCTCACTTCTAGAGAAACGTATTGTCACAGTGAAGGTCATAGGAGCCAGACGTCTGAATAGGGTTTTGATAGTTTTGAGAAGGTTTTAGCCTAAAATGTTTTTGCCTTCATAGTAGAGAGGTGCATGCAGGTTGTTGTAAGGCAATAGGATGACACTTTATTTTGAGTGGTCCTTTTTAAATGAAACAAACACTCAACAGGCTTTCAGTAACATGTGAAAAACATATGAGAGTTAAAATTAGGTTTTGGGTTGAGTTTAATGTTAGGGCTAGGATTAGGGCCAGGGTTAGGGTAGGTTTGGAGTAAGGCTGGGTAATATTAGGTTTTGCGTAATGGAAGTAACATATTAACAACACATCTACTTAATGTAAGTAATGTATCAACAGAACATCTACAAGATATTTACTTCAATGTATTCAGATACTGCACTGCTGTTGCTTTACTGATATGTTGTTGATGTGTTACTGATAATCTGTTGAGGGTTTATTAATCATCTACAAAGGACCATTTCAAATAAAGCGCTACCAGTAATAGTATATAAAATGACTGTATTTGCACATCACAACCTCTGGTTCCTATCAGCACCACTGTAATTAAATCTACAAGCTGTTAAAATTCTCTATGTTACATTTCACATTAAACCACTATGAAAGACACTGTTTACATCTCAACAATTGAATTACACACACATTTTTTTAATCAGTTCCCCTTTAACCAACTGAGATACAATAGGATTCATTTGAAGGGTTTTGTTTATTTTTCATGTTATGCATTTCTTAGAGTGGCCTTTATACATACAAGAAATCTTCTTCTTTCGGGTGCTCCCTTTAGGGGTCGCCACAGCGGATCATCTGCCTCCATCTTGCCCTATCCACTGCCTCCTCTACTTTCACACCAACCATCTCCATGTCCACCTTCACTACATCCATAAACCTTCTCTGAGGTCTACCTCTTCTCCTTCTACCTGGCAGCTCCATCTCCAACATTCTTTGCCCAATATATCCACTATTCCTCCTAAACACATGTCCAAACCATCTCAACCTGGCCTCTCTGGCTTTATCTCCAAACTGCTCCACCTTCACTGTCCCTCTGATCTGCTCATTTCTAATCTTGTCCAGCCTTGTCACTCCCAACGAAAATCTCAGCATCTTCATCTCCGCCACCTCCAGCTCAGCCTCCTGTCTTTTAGACAGAGCCACAGTCTCCAAACCATACATCATAGCAGGACGCACTGCTGTCTTGTAAACCTTCCCTTTCACTCTTGCTGCTATCCTTCTGTCACACATCAGCCCTGACACCCGTCTCCAACCACTCCATCCTGCCTGCACCCTCTTCTTCACCGCTTTTCTACACTGTCCATTGCTCTGGATGGTTGACCCAAGATATTTGAAGTCATCCACCTTTACGACCTCTACTCCTTGCATCTTCACCTTTCCACCTGCCTCCCTCTCATTTACACACATGTATTCCGTCTTGTCTCTACTGACCTTCATTCCTCTCCTCTCCAGTGCAAACCTCCACCTCTCCAGATTCTCTTCCATCTGCTATTTACTCTCACCACAGATTACAGTGTCATCTGCAAACATCATGGTCCATGGAGCCTCCTGCCTGACCTCATCTGTCAACCTGTCCATCACCATAGCAAACAAGAAGAGGCTCAAAGCTGATCCCTGATGTAACCCTACCTTCACCTTGAAACCATTTGTCACTCCAACTTCACACCTCACCACTGTCTCACTATCCTCATACATGTCCTGCACCACCCTAACATACTTTTCAGCTACACCTGACTTCCTCATACAGTACCACAGTTCCTCTCTTGGCACCCTATCATATGCCTTCTCTAGATCCACAAAGACACAATGTAGCTCCTTCTGACCTTCTCTGTACTTCTCTACCAACACTCTCAACGCAAAAACTGCATATGTGGTACTCTTTCTGGGCATGAAACCAAACTGCTGCTCACTGATCTGAACCTCTCGCCTTAGCCTTGCTTCAACAACTCTTTCCCATACCTTCATGGTGTGGCTCATCAACTTTATACCTCTGTAGTTACTGCAGCTCTGCACATCACCCTTGTTCTTAAAAATGGGGACCAGTACACTGCATCTCCACTCATCAGGCATCCTCTCACTCTCCAGGATTTTGTTAAACAACCTGGTTAAAAAATCCACTGCCTTCTCTCCTAAACATCTCCATACCTCCACAGGTATGTCATCTGGACCAACTGCCTTTCCATTCTTCATCCTTTTTAAAGCTGCCCTCACTTCCACCTTACTAATTCTCTGCACTTCCTGATCCACTATCTCTCCCCCCGTTGTCCTCCTCTCTCTCTCGTTTTCCTCATTCATGCAAGAAATGCCAATCTTATATTGTGATTAGTACCATCTTTATTAGTGAAATGCTGTTAGCCTTTTCTAACACTTGTGCTATCCAAAATTACAGATGAATATACAGCACTTTGCAGTGAAACTCTTTAATTATGGAATACAACAAAGTGTGTGTGTTAGATTATAAGCGAACTGTAAACAGACTTCCCTTCACACACTTTTTTGTTATTTTGCTTTTTGTTCTTGGATGCCGTTGTGTATGCAGTGGTTTTCAGAATCTGAATGTACTCACATATATGAAGAATTTGTCATGGTGGTATTAGTGTATGCGTAAATGGACAATACAGAATTAAATGATACAAATACAAATAAATACACAGAAATGTAATAAGATTTAACACTTGGTCAAAACTCTAATACAACCTAATAATGTAATAATTTGCCCAATAATGTAATACAAGGTCTTAACTGATAAGGTAATAATTTTTTTATTCATATTTTTATTGGGAATGTAGGACATTTTCATGTTTATTATACCTAATACATTATTATGTTTTATTGCATTTTTGATCAAGTTAAGCATGACATTATATTATGTTTTGGGGTTTATTACATTATGGGATAATTATTGTATTATATATGTGACTAATGTTCATTTAGAAAATCAAAAGGTATAATATGACTGCGGGTGTTCGTTTACATTTGACTGCTCAAAGTGAATTCACTGATGTTTGCTAATTAATGCTGGAGGTATTATGCACTTGAAAATGCAGAATGTCCAAACACTGCCCCTCATGTCACAACAGCACTGATCCACAATGGATTTCACAAAATATAAAAATCCAAGTAAAGCATCACTGTTACACTCCATTTCTGTTGTTATTCATTATCATCACGTGATTTGAGAATGCAAGATACCCTTTACTTTGTCTCAAAGTTTCATGATGAACAGGCAGAACAGAGAAATAATGATAATAATCCAAAAATACTTGATTACTTATTCCATTAATTTCCATTCAAAGCTAAGAATGTATTTTCTTTCTCCTATAAATTCACCATTTTGGAAATTTCAGGTTTTGCTCAGACAGTGACAATATGACTATAGAACTGCCAAGTAGAAAACATGCTATATCTATTTTTACACTGCTGTGAGAAAACAAACTGAGGACTTTAACACTTGTGCGGTGTCCTTCAGAATAATTGACACCCTTGGTATAGTGTTGAGGGTAGCACTGCAGCCCATGTGGTTGCTAGGCTGTGCTAGCCTGCTATGATATACAGGGGGAGCTTAAGGTGTTGCTGAACCGTCGCTAATCTATTTCAGGTGGTTGCCAATATGTTAATAAGCCATGGCTGTGTTATACAAGGTAGTTGCTAAGGTGTTGCAAGGCCATTACCATGTTATTCCAGATGATTGCTAGTGTGCTTCCAGGCTATTGCTATTTTATTCCATGGAGTAGGATGTTGTTATGGAACCCCAAGAAGCTGGTAAGGTGTTGCTAGACCATTGTTACTATGGTATCCCAGGTAGTTGCTAAGGTGCTGTTAGGTCATTGCTATAGTATTCTTAGTGGTTGCAAAAGTGTTGCTAGGTCATTGCTATAGTGTCCCATGTGGTTCCTAAGATGTTGCTAGGTCATTGCTGTGGTGTCCTTGGTGATTGCTAAAGTGTTGCTAGGACATTGCAGTGGTGTTATGGTGTGGTTGCTAAGGTAATGTCTATAACCTTATAAGTGCTTGGTCCCAAAGCGCAAGCACACTATTCCCAAATGGCCTCTGCTCTGGAAAGTAGTGGGATGTGAAAACTGTGATACAAGGAAATGGTACCCAAAAAGGTAGAATAACAAAATAACTTATTTATCATTATTTGAAATGTTCATTTTATTTTTTTCTTTGAACAATTTAATTTTCTTTCATATTTTCCTATAAACGAAAGTATCAGCATAACAATAACCTGCTTAACAAATTTTTAAAAGCTTTCTTTTGCATATTATAATTCTAGGTAATACTGTATCTAAGCATGATCAGCCAACAATGTAAACCATTCATCTGCATGATAGCAACCAAGAACCGTGGTGTGAATTGTGCTACTGTACAATTTGGTTACAGCTGTTTCCTGTTACAAAATAAACTGCAGGATCCAGTGATCCACTTGTCCGCTGATGTGAGCTGGACTATCACATCTGCTCCTGTTCGGTAATGAGAAGCAGAATGATAAACAACAAATACCATGCTGTCACTTTCTGATCAGCAGTTGCCTGATGTATGAGGCCAGAGGGTTACACAATATTCATAAAATATTCATGTATTCATAAAACTGAACATTGTGCTGTTAAATGAGAAAATCGTGTCTCTCTGCTGGCTGAGCGAGGATACAACAGTCTTATAAAAGTGGTTATATATTTGCCCACCTTCCGCTGTGCATCAGAACTACAGTTGGGCCTGCTGGCTCCTTGGGTTTACAGTACTGCTGTATGTTTTTACTGTCCCTTTTTATTGTCTTACAATGGGACAAGGCCAATTACTGTGATCAAATTAGATAAAACCTGAGTGGACCAGGATTCAGTTTCTCCAAATAACTCCAAATAACAAGCTTTTTACTTGAAGCTTGTGAGATATGTTAGCAAATCTTTTACCCTTTTCAGTTACACATTGGTTTGATTGGTTGATTCCTTTGTCAGTTTGTACAACCCCAATTCCAATGAAGTTGGGATGTTGTGTAAAACATAAATAAAAACAGAATATGATGATGTGCAAATCCTTTTCAACCTATATTCAATTGAATACACTACAAAGACAAGATATTTAATGTTCAAATGGATAAACTTTATTGTTTTTTGCAAATATTCACTCATTTTGAATTTGATGCCTGCAACACGTTCCAAAGAAGTTGGGACACTGGCAACAAAAGACTGGAAAAGTCTCAAAAAACACCTGTTTGGAACATTCCACAGGTGAACAGGTTAATTAGAAACAGGTGAGCGTCATGATTGGGTATAAAGTGAGCATCCCTGAAAGGGAGCATCCACTTTGTGAACAACTGCGTGAGCAAATTGTCCAACAGTTTAAGAACAACGTTTCTCAACGTGCAATTGCAAGGAATTTAGGGATTTGATCATCTACAGTCCATAAAGAATCTGGAGAAATCTCTGCAAGGCAGAAAACCAACATTGAATGCCGTGACCTTCGATCCCTCAGGTGGCACTGCATTAAAAACCGACATCATTCTGTAACTGATATGACCACATGGGCTCAGGAACACTTCAGAAAACCATTGTCAGTGAACTCAGTTCGTCGCTCCATCTACAAGTGCAAGATAAAACTCTGCCATGCAAAGCGAAAATCATATATCAACAACACCCAGAAACGCCGCCGGCTTCTCTGGGCCCGCGCTCATCTGAGATGGACTGACGCAAACTGGAAAAGTGTCCTGTGGTCTGACGAGTCCACATTTCAAATTGTTTTTGGAAATCATGGACGTCGTGTTCTCCAGGCCAAAGAGGAAAAGGACTGTCTGGATTGCTATCAGTGCAAAGTTCAGAAGCCAGCATCTCTGATGGTGTGGGGGTGTGTTACTGTCCATGGCATGGGTAACTTGCACATCTGTGAAGGCATCATTAATGCTGAAAGGTACATACAGGTTTTGGAGCAACATATGCTGCCATCCAAGCAACGTCTTTTTCAGGGACATCCTGCTTATTTCAGCAAGACAATGCCAAGCCACATTCTGCACGTGTTACAACAGCGTGGCTTCTTAGTAAAAGAGTGCGGGTACTAGACTGGCCTGCCTGCAGTCCAGACCTGTCTCCAATTGAAAATCTGTGGCACATTATGAAGCGCAGAATACGACAACGGAGACCCCGGACTGTTGATCAACTGAAGTTGTACATCAAGCAAGAATGGGAAAGAATTCCACCTACAAAGCTTCAACAATTAGTGTCCTCAGTTCCCAAACGCGTATTGAGTGCTGTTAAAAGGAAAGGTGATGTAACACAGTGGTAAACATGACCCTGTCCCAACTTCTTTGGAACGTGTTGCAGGCATCAAATTCAAAATGAGTGAATATTCGCAAAAAACAATATAGTTTGTCCGTTTGAACATTAAATATCTTGTCTTTGTAGTGTATTCAATTGAATATAGGCTGAAAAGGATTTGCAAATCATCGTATTCTGTTTTTATTTATGTTTTACACAACATCCCAACTTCATTGGAATTGGGGTTGTAATTATGCTGTTAGGTAATCTAATGTGTTAGATCTTCAATTGAACTCCTGAAGTCCTGATCAATAGGAGAGAGTGCACTAAGCTATATCTATCTATCTATAACCATAGAGAAAAACAATTCCTGATTGGCCAAATTTTCCACAGTGCACTTTTGCTTCTATACAAAATTTATGAAACAAGAGTAGTTCTATAATACTTGCAACGTTTAAATACAAGCACAATTCTGCTGAATAAAGATGACCTAAATTACAAACATGCATTTTAGTTCATTTTTCAGTTATTTGATGTACTATGATGTGATATGAACTATAGAAGACTTCGGATGCCAAACTGGCTGATTGACTACATTTTAATTGATATGGTCATAGTGAACCAGATATTTACTTGACTAAGTTCTCTGCCTTTTGCTGCATCTGAATGTCTCTAAAATGTTCATGCTTGCGATTGAGGACCCTTTGGTTCTCCCTTTGCTCTCTCTGTGAGACAGAATGTTCCAGAGAGAAGCCTCCCTAGTTGCATAAATCCAGTTGCTTTAGCCATTACGTTAAGAGCCTGAGCATCTTGTCTTGTCAAGAGTCTAGCCCATACCAAACATATAAAAAGCGAAGCATGTTAGAGTCGGAATGTTCACTTCTAAGAGTGAAGATGTTTAATTTATGACTCCCTCTAGGTCGGGGCAAAAGGTCTGGGAATACATGTGGTGTTTTTCGCTGCTCAGCCAAGAGTGATGGAGTTGAGGGCTTTAGCTGCTCTACAAGTTCAAACTCTGGCTGTGCGATGGGCAAAAGGGCTAAAACTGACAGCGGACCCTGATTGAGAGAAGTGATGGGACTTGTGATGCAGCCAAGAAGTGAGCTTCGAGCTGCATGAGCTGCATGAGCTGCGGTGATGTCTTTGGCCATGCCGTGTGGCCCTTCTAATTCCAGTTAAATCATTCATAGCAGCTGTGAAATAAAAGTTCTTCAAGTGAAAATAAATAAATAACGTTAAAGGCATCCAATGGTCAAATGCTTACATTATGGAATGCCTGGCTGCTTTTGGTGCACCTAAATGTCTCCCAGCTAACATCCAGCCGCCTGCATGCTTGACGTCCACGTGGCGAGCTATATGTGTCCTCTTGAAGAGCGGAGACCCTCTCTGCAAATGAATAATGCAAGGCAACTTAATGTAAATGCTAAGCTAAAAAGGAACAACAGCTCTGAAAGGTCACAGCGTGTAGCAGGTGAACTGAGCAAATGCCAAACTCAGAGACCCAAACAGTCCTCAGAGAGTCTCGCTGCTCCCAGCAGCTTCCGAATCACTGCTCCCTGCACTGGAGAACCTGGACACAGTTACGCACTCTTACAGGGGACTTTTCTGTCTGTCTGTCTTTCTTTCCTCTTGTTCTTTCCATTCTTTCTTCCTTTCTTTCTCTTCTTTTTACTTTCCTTTCCTTCCTTTCTCTTCTGCCCTCTCAACTATTCTTTTCTTATTTGTTCTCTCCTTCCTTTCATCTCTTCTTTTGTGCTTCTTCTTCCATTCTTCTTTTCCTTCGCTTTCTTATTTGTTGTCCTTCCTTCATTTCTTCCTTCCATTTTCTTTCTTTCTTTCTTTCTTTCTTTCTTTCTTTCCACTCTTTCATCCTTTCTTTCTCCTCTTCCTATCGCATACTTCTCTTCGTTCCTTCTTTCCTTCCTCTTTGGCCCTTTCTCAGTTTTTCTGTGTCATTTGTTCATAACTTCCTTTCCTCTGCTCTTTCTTTCCCCTACTTCCATCTTTCCCTTTTCGTCTTTTTCTTTTTTTATCTTCCTTCCTTTCTTCTTTGCTATTTTGTTACATTTGGATGGCTGAGGAACATCATTTTAGGACAGCACTTTTGCCTGGCACTTCCTTCAGGAAAGTCTAATTAAAGTCTTTTTAAATTGCTCAGATGTGAACAATCAGAGAGGTTGTGTGTGAAATGCACTGTTCCACAGAAAGAGTCAGAATCTCTGTCTGACATTGCAAAGAACCCTGAGTCTGTAAGTTTCCCTACAATGTCCCTAGAATTGGTTCAATAAAAGAGGTTAAGGGTTCTTGCCTTGGGCATAAACTTTATAAAGGCTCTTCACACTCACACCTCTGTCTCCTGTTAAGGTGGCGTTCTGTAGCATTGCTCCAAAGACACCTTTAGTTTTAACAGTGAGAAAATCAAGTAAATGACTTGCATGTCTTCACTCATCACTCTGTGACAGTAGTCACAGTCTTGTGCACTGTGAGAGTCCTGTATCTCCATGTCACTGTACACTACTTATTGCTGGCTGTTATGGGACAGCAGGTTTACACTGTACTCTGTTGTGTTTGGATGTCATTGCATAGTGGCAGACTCCCAAAATAGTGCACTGTGCAGTGATTGGGCAGAGTTTTACTCTATTTTAATGAACCCTGCACTCTTCCACTTCCCTCCTCCCAAAAAGCTTTTGGCAAATGCGCCGCGACCCGTCTTGCCTTGACTCTGTAACTGAAGTGCATTTGTGACTGCCGCCATTCTTCTGCTTCACTGTATGGACTTGAGGGGAAATGTCAATTAGCTTGATTTTTATTCAGAATGTCTTTTAATGCGATGCGATGGAGAAGGGTCCAAAGCTCTTTGTGTGGTGATAAATGGGTTTGGCTTGGGCCTCAGGTGGTGATCTAGTGGAGGGGAAGAGAGGGGTTAACAGGCCTTGCCTGAGGCTTTACATTGTCTATCACTTTCTTTCTCTGTCTCTCTCTCTCTTACTTTCAAGCTGTGGTAGCAGACATTCACTCGTGCATGGAGGACATTCTGCCAAAACATTTCTCTAACTCACTGTGCAGCCTGAAATACACTCGCATTCAGCCAAATGCTCTGATTCTCATGATGCCCTGCATTATTACTGTAGATGTGTTGATGTATAAAATTTCCTAGGAAGCAGAAACATGAACAGTGGAGATCTTCCATGCACTCAAATATCCTTAATTTAGGGTTCTAAATGGGTCTTAGCTTGGACTTGCAGTTCTAGGAGAAATCTATAAGTGGTAGGTGGAGTTTCTTCAAACTTCAAAAGGTCACTTCACGCTCACACATCAATTACAATTCAGAACAGGCCATAATTTCTGCTTTTTTATTTAGAACATAGCAGAAAAGTCACATGCTGACCTGAAAAATCTGGGAAGGTTTCCTACAACCATAAAGTTCCCACTACCTGGCACATAATCACACAGCAAACACATAAACACATCTTAAACTTACAACCAACAATAACTGTCCCAAACAACAACAGTCCCTTTATACTGAGGGTGCACGCCTCCCCTGAGCCTCTTGCTATGGCCCTTTTGTATGCACACTTGCAAGCTCTAAAGGCAGTGCACAGAAAACTGTACTACAATATGAACAACTAAATGTTGTATTTAAGAGTTTGGAATGGAATCATGCCTGAAAATGTCTTTTATATAGAAATATTTCTCATTTTAACTGAACAGCTGTAGCCAAAAGTGAGAGTTCACCAGCAAGAATGTTGCTTAGCTCTTCTCCCGTTGGAGGCTTGACTTTTCTGCTTAAGTTATCTGGCTAAACTGAGGAAATCCTGACACTTACAAGCTCACAAATAACCCAGGTTTCTTGAATGCTAAGAGCATTTAGCATTCCTCTGTACTATACTATAAATAAAATGAAGGGTTGTATGGGTTGGATCCATTTTTAAATGGGCTCTGAAATATTGATACTTCACTCATTCCACATAGACAGAGAAGTTCTGTATCTTTCCTAATATACTACCATTTATATTCTGTTATAGGATTTTGCCCATTTGTTATTATAATTATTTTGTTTTTTGTTTCTCCTTTTGCCATTTTAAAGAGATTTGCTTTGCATGCCTTTAAATTGGCATTTGTGGTTTATGAGGTTTTGCTTTGTTTTGCTGATGTTGTATACTGCACTGCTATGTGCAAGCTGTTCACTTGAAAGAAAAAATAGCACACAATTACTGAGCACAGCCGTTTATCCGCAAGATGATCTCAAATGATCAAATTAATTATTAATTATTTGTGGAGAGACGTAATCCCATCAGCGCAAAGGATTGGCCCTTTATCTTATGCATTTGTTTGACCCAAAACAGTCCATATTTCTTTTCATTTTTGTGTATGTAATGTAAATTTAGTTTGCTGAATAATGGCAGAAGCTCAAAGTCTCATTGCATGAAATGATTTGATCATCGCAGCATGATGGCGTGATTTTTCTGACCATTTGTGCTCACAGTGTTAGAGATACTACTAGCTTTTGTGTTTTTGTTTTATTTTGACAGCATCAGAATTTATATCCATATGTCAACAATGAGTGAATAAATAAATAAGTAAGTAAATAAATAAATAAAGCCTTTCAAGTTGCTGTGGCCTTTGTTTATATATATATATATATATATATATATATATATATATACACACGCACGCACGCACGCGCACGCACACACACACACACACACACACACACACACACATATATATATATATATATATATATATATATATATATAACTATTATAGTAATAACTATTATTATTATTATTATTATTGTTATTATTAAATATTTTTCACAGCCATCCGTCAGAAAGGCGTTATCATTTAGTCATTCATCCTGCTTGACATGTATGGTCTACACTGCATGTTAAATATTTCAGCTGGAATGATGCAACAAGACTTCAGCCAGTGCCACTTCCTTTCATTTCTCCTTCCAGATAAGAACAAGGAAGAAACACTAATGTGTCTGTCCGGCTATAATGGAGCCGGTGATCCAGCAAAGTAAAAGTGAAGAGCTGTGAACTTTTTACATTTGTTGAGGCCCTGTTTTGCTGGAAAGGGGGGTAATTTCAGTCAGTGGAGAGCTTTTCAGCTCTCTGGGGAAAAGCAATAGCCTGCTCTAGATATTGATGGGCTGCCTTCAAATCTGAAAGTAAGATCGATGGCTGTCTTTTGCTTCCTGACCACAGAATATATCAGTAGTAGTGTGGCCATAATGGTGTCTGAGTGTTATGAGTGGTGTTTATCTCCTGAAAGAATCTTGCATGTGCGTCTATCTCTTGTGTAGGCTTATCACATCATAAAAACAGGTATGCGTAAGACTTTCATAACGCATCACTGTCATATCGTAATTGCCCAGCTTTGTCCTTTTGCTTGCATTCAAAATGTTTTTGCAGTGTTTTATGTAAACTTTTATCTTCATCACTGAAATGAATGAAATACACTGCAGTTTCTCCCTCCATTGTAGTTACATTTTAGAAGTGATTCACGTCTTATTGCATTATATTTTATTGCAGTCAAAACGCTTTGAGCAGTGTGAGGATACTAACAGTAATAGCTAGTAATGTCTTGCTGCATCAGTCATTGTGGGGCATCATATTTTAAAACTTGATGCACTGGCATGATCTGTCGTTTCTAGTTCCACAGAACTGCACCATCAAAGATAAGCAAAATCCCGAAGCCCTGTTCTCACAGATCTGTTATCACTCTGTCAGCCGCTACAAAAAATAAATAAGTAAATAAATCCCCCCCTCCCAAACAACTGGCTTTCTTCTCTATCCAACAGGGTGGCTATAAATGGGAATGGTTTTTGAGGAACATGCCCATTCCCAGTTCCTGCTTTGAAAGCATGTTGTTTAGCAGCATCAAAGTGTTTTTCCTGTTTTTCCATCCACAGCCCAACCAACCAACCAACCTCCCCGGACGCCACTCCCTCAAATCCTCTTATTGCCGCAAATTGTGTGGATTTGTTTTCGCTCTGATGAGAGGGATTACGAGATAAAGGCGGAGGGCCTTCCACTCATTGAGTCCTGCCATGACAAACTGGCCTCAGCAGAAACCCATAACACAATGTTGTGGACAAAAATCAAATGTACATAATTTCCCCACTGCTAAATGTAGTCAATCAGCCAAGACATGTTTGGGTCTGAAGTTTGCTTCTTTAGTTTTTGTATTGGAAATGTAGCTAACATGTAATGGACACTCCTATGATGGCTTCATGAAAACTGTATTTCTAAACTTTGCCTGAAAACATCAAATCGTCAAGGAATCTCAAACAAATGTACTTATGTGGTTCCTAAACCTGCATGGCACACTGTTATCTATAAAAATGTCAAATGTACATTACTAAAACAGTAGCAGTAGCCATGAAGCCAGAATTGTGCAAGTACTTTTGCCCATTTTTATAAATAGCATACCATACAGTGTCAGAAACCTTTTGAGGTTAATTAATCTGATGATTAATGATCTGAGGCAAATATGTGTTGATTTTGGCATGGAGTTTTCCTACCGCTTACCTGCTAGAAGCTTTCGTTATTTGTTAGATGCATTAGCCTCGTAGCTCCACTGCAAAAGTTCTGAAGCAAATGTGGGACGCTAGATGTGTTTTGGCCTTTTAACTACGCTTGGTGTAAGGCAGGGTCAGCAACCCATGTGTTAAGAAGAGCCATTTTCTCCTTTCAACAAACATTAAATAGTCTTTCAATTTTACCAACATGTCTCAACAGTGTTAAAATAGGCTAAAATTATCACTTAAATGAAAATGCAGATTTACTTTGCTTTCAGCTTTAGCTCAGCTTCTTTTCTTGCATCTCTGGCAGGAAACATTTTTGCAAAAGTAGAATAGTTTTTTGTCTGAAAGTTCTGAGGCACCAGAACTGTTGCACCATTAAAGGTGGAACGGGAAATTCAAACATGAAGCTGGTGAATGAGAAACTGACTTCAGTCTTGCAAATGTTTAGCATTTGACAGTTTCTCGTTGCAAATTAATTGTATCAGGATACAAGCTCAGTACTTAGAAGTGCAAAAGTAGTTGTAGCTGCTACAGGATTATGAAATGTAGCTAATAACTACAAATAGTGATCATTTTCACTACAATTTTGCTAAAGGATTCAGTCAATCCATGCAAAATTTGAACCACACAATGCGGTTGTTAACTGGGCTGGTGGTGATTGTGCAATCTTGACTGAGCCGCAGACAGTTAGAACAAACAGGCACATGCTGTTCATCCCTTACTAGCAGGCTTAACTCAGGGGTCGGAAACCCAAATTTTAGGAAGAGCCATTTTATCCTCTCACCTTGGGAGCCACAAAATGTTTTGTCCTTTATACCATCTTGACTGTACATGTGTTTCAGTATGTGCTAATGTACTAGAATAGGCTAAAAAATATATTATACTATATATGAAAATGCAGACTTTCTTTGTTCTGCTTTAAAGTTTGGGTCAGCTATAGCTGCTTCTCCCACATCTCAGTCAGGAAACTTTCCCACAAAATAGCTAGAGTTTCTTGTTAAATGTCTCTCAACATTTTACTTTTTATGAGGCAGAACTCAGCTTCCCATTCACCAGCTTCATGTTCAAATTTTCCCATTCTATCTTAAATGGTGCCTGAGGCACCAGAATGTACTGCTGCACCATTTAAGGTGGAACGTGCTAATTTGACTGAGAAGCTGGCGAATGAGAAGCTGAGTTCCGCTTTGTAACTTGTTTGTGTTTGACAGTTTCTCATTGCAGATTAAATGAATCAGGAAACCACCTGAGTACTTAAATCTCTCTCTTTGCCTCTTTGTTAGCTACTAGCTAAGCAAGACTGTTATTATCTGCATTGCTGTGTGTCCAGCAGTCTGCACATTAAGCGCCTTCAGCGTTAAAGGTTGGTGAATTAGCAGTTCTACATTCACCACAACATTTCAGATCATTTATTTTATCTGTGTTAGAACTGTGTGTTAAAAGGATCAGCACCGTTTTATTTTACAGTAAAGGAGGATTATGTCATTCTACCCAAAAGTCTAGTTCTGCTGTTGGATATTATGCCTTTGGTTGTATAAGTTTGATTGTTGGTTGCACTAAACTTACTTTTGGGTGATCTTTTTGTATATTTACAGCTTTTCAACTGTTTCTTTCTGGCACATTATTAAATGCAGTGTGTTGTTCACACTGTCACTTGGGCCTGTTTGGTGTGTCAGGTGGAGATTCACAAACCATCTGACATTAGCGCTTTGAAAGTAGCTAAAAAGTAGTGCACTACTTTTCAAAAAGTAGCTAAAAAGTGGCCACTACTTTTTCTGGAAAAATAGCTAAATTGTAGTAGCTAAGTACAAATTTTTCAGTAGCTAGCCCAACCCTGCCCTGGCTGTTAGATAGGTCAGATTGTTGTCATTGCTATGGTGACCAGTAGTCTGTGCGCCAAACTTCAGGGTTAAAGGGTGAATTAGCAGTTATACATTAACTCCAACATTAAAGACCATTTATTGATGCGTTAACTGTGTTAGAATGTTGCGTCAGAATGAGCAGCAGAGCTTTATTTTACTTTTACCCAAAAATCCAATTCTGCTGTGCAGCCATAACAGGACTGTAAAAGAGCCGCATGCAGCTCCGGAGCCGCATTTAGCTGACCCCTGGTGTAAGGGGACCAGCTACATTTGGTGCTAGGAGTCCCAGTCCCCGATGTGTCATATTACCCAGTGGAGGTAGGGGATAATGGGTTTGGTTGCCACAGTTTTTGCTCACTGCTGTATATCTGAGGCATGCCATGCATTTTGAGAACCTAACTTGCAGCAAACAAAAGCTGTGCACCTTAGCTTTCGATATCAGATCATATTTTCTGGGGTACTGACGAAATTCATGTTATGCACTTGTGCCAGCCAACCCCAACTTTGGCTTGGTTGGTACATGGTAGATGGATGATTGGCACATAAAAATATTTCAAAGAAGAGTTTTAAATTTACTCAAAAAAAAAATAATTAAAGTTGGTGAAGATGACAGGCATGTTTTTGTTATATTTTTGTGAGAGTTCCCCCTACTGACCTGGAACACTGTGCAAATCAACCGCTATGCCAACCAACGCCGATGTCCCCTACAGTATGCATATATCACAGAAAACACCTCCACCCACTGTTCCTTCAGCCTCAGTGTGAGTTCTTGTCAAACTAATCCCATGAAATAATTTTGTGTGATCATGCTTGGAGCGTTCCATGTCTTTTAATAGCGTGCCGTGCTAGAACACACACTGCCTGTGCACTGTAATGCTGAGAGCACACACTGAGACTGTGCATCAGGCCTTCTACCTTAGTATCTAATTACCTAATTGGATCATGCGCACTCTTTCTGCAGCATGCACATTCTAATTCTACTGGATTCATAATTTAACAGACACGTTCAAATATGCCTGTATCTGCATAACTTCCACATCCATGCCAGTAATGAACTGCAGTGTATTTTTGTATGGTAATTTATAGACCACACTGGTGCATTCTAATGTTCTGCTTTGTTATCTCATTACTAAATTGCATCAGGCACAGCATAACTGCTTCATGAACAGCATCTACTTATATGCTAATGTGTATTTTACATATTATGCATAACACTGAAGCCCAGTTCCAGCTTGTGCCTGCTACTTTGAGATCTGACTGGGCCTGAGTGGTACTGCCAAATTTAAAGCTTGAACCAGAGAAGAACAGAGATGGACAGCTTTTTGGTGCTTAAGTGTCTGATTTGATTTGAAAAAACATCATGCTGAGATAAAATGGTATTTTATACATCTACAAAATCTTATTTTATAGCTTTGTAGCTATAACACTACTGTAAATTTAATGAAAGAGAAATACAGGGTTTGTTTTCAGGCCAGTTGACCTTGCATATATTCATCTTACGTTAGTAAAGTACACCTTGACTAAAGATGTCCTGGCCACTTTAGTGGACCAACCTCTGAATTTTAAATGGTCATTTATGGCTTTACGGAGTTACTCACACAAAGGGCACACACCATGTTTTAGTGTTTTTTTCTTCTAAATCAGTAACATTAATTCTTTCAATCTGAACAAAAACAGCTTACTGTAATGCGGCGGAGCGATGATGAGGCTGACACATATGCTGAGAGAAGCGAGATTTATTAGGGGTAAATCCATAATCAGGGTCAAGGAGCCAACATGGAGAGATGGAGGGACAGACATAACAAAAAGGAATACAGACTACACAGAAACAGAGACCAGGAAAAAAACGAACACCAAACAGTCCAATACAAAGACCAAACAAAACAAAAGTACATGGAGGACTGGGAGGGGCCACTCGTGACACACAATGCGGCTTTAATTGGGCTAATTTAGCAATTAGGTAGTTGCTATAGTGTTGCTATGAGGTTGCTATTACAACTTGTCATTGCTTAGCGGTTGCTAATGTATTGCTACACTGTTGCTATGATTTCCCAGGTGATGCTAAGGTCTCGGTGGTACTATGGTATCTATTCCGGTGGCTAATATGTGTGTGTGTGTGTGTGTGTGTGTGTACGTGCGTGCGTGCGTGTGTATGTATATAAATATATATATATATGTGTGTGTGTGTGTGTGCGTGTGCGTGTGTGTGTGTATGTATATAAATATATATATATATATATATATATATATATATGTGGGTGTGTGTGTGTGCGTGCGTGCGTGTGTGTGTGCGTGTGCGTGTGTGTGTGTATGTATATAAATATATATATATATATATATATGTGGGTGTGTGTGTGTGCGTGCGTGCGTGTGTGTGTGCGTGTGCGTGTGTGTGTGTATGTATATAAATATATATATATATATATATATATATGTGGGTGTGTGTGTGTGCGTGCGTGCGTGTGTGTGTGTGTGTGTGTATGTATATATATATATATATATATATATATGTGTGTTTGTATATATATGTGTGTATATATATATATGTGTGTGTGTGCTAGAAGATCAGTGAATTTGTGTGTAATGTCTATGAAGGACAGTCTAACAGATGTTCATTGTGATATCATTTGTTTCAGATTTGAAATTTGTGAACATTATCTTTGAACAAATCCTGTACAAAATTAAACATCTAATCAGTTTAAAAAGCACAAGCAACCAATTTGGGTATAGGTTTTACATTCATTCAAAATGTTGTAGTTCTAAATCGAAAACTGTAGCAAGGTAATTTACACTACATGTGATGTTTTGAAATGTGGAATAATGATAAGAAAATGAAGAACACTCTTTTAAACCAACTTAATTACAATTACGTAATGAATTAGCTCCCACTGCCCCAAATTTGAATTTGATTTAAATTATGTTTCTACAGGCACCCAACTTCTTACAATTTGTTATAATGCAAAGAAGTTGCAAAAAGGTAGTGAAAATGGAAAGGATAGTGTTTCTATTAGCAAACAAGTTCCATCTTCCGTCTAGTTCAAGTCATTTCGTACATTTTAACACAAATGTGGTACAGATCGAAAGTTTAGAATTCATATGCAGTTGTTTCCAATTAAGCCAAAGTCATACTAAAAGTTTCACTGCCTTGCATAATGGGCATGACCAAAGCTGGACTGGAAGATTGGCAAAGAAAATAGAAAATGTTCGCAAGCCAACCTTCTAACCATAGGCATAAAAAAAATAATAATTATTTACTATTGAAAGTATACTTCTACACACTGATCTGTAGCAAAAAAAATGCTATGGTTATTGACGGTAGGATGACAAATGGGTAACATCATCATTAGCAAGCTGACTAACTTGTCTACCACAAACAGTAAAACCACAATTGTAAAAATAATAATACAGTCTTTCACCTGACAGCATATCATGAAGTAAATCGCAGTAAATTTTTCTTGAAATATTTTACTGGAAAATGCTGACATTTAACATTTCTTGTGGAGTTCCACAAGGTTCAGATTTAGAGTCTTTGCTTTTGTCTTTTTAGACATTACCTCCAGAATGTTGTAATGTTACTAGGAAACATGATGTCAGTTTTAATAATTGTGCTGATGACATGCAATTATACATTTACATTTCTTCTAATAATCAAGATTCTGTTGACAGGCTTACCAGCTGTGTTTCAAATATTTATAGAATTCATAGAATTTCCTACAACTAAATCAAGAAAAATAAATACTAATATTTGGGACTAAAACTAAAATGTTTAATGAGAAGCTCAGCCTTAGCATCATATACCAAATCAGAATCAGAATTAGGAAATCTGGGTGTGATCTGAACTGTTTTATCCCACATGTCAACACAACCACTGAAAGATCTTTATATCATTTGAGAAATATCGCTAAAGTTGGAGTTTTTCTACAGTGATACAGAGAAACTTGTTTGTGCATTTGTTACAAGCAGACTTGATTACTGTAATACTCTTCTTACTGGACTTCCTATGAAAACAGTACATCCCTTACAACTCATACAAAATACAGTAGCTCAGCACATCAGTGCTGTTTTAAAAGAACTGCACTGGCCAACAAATCATCCAGGATAGACTTTAAAGTTCTGCTACTGGCTTTTAAGGTTCTAAATGGCGTTAAAGCACCTGCTTACATCAGAGTGTCTGTCTGTTTATGCTCCAGCACGTATTCTTAGATCTGCAGATAGTGGCCTTCTACAAACGCCCTCTGTGAAATACAGAAAACATGGAGAAGCCTCTTTGAGTTATTATGCTTCTGAACTATAGAACCACCTTTCACTGGACAATCAAGCTTAGTGCACACTATTAAGAAACATTTGAAAGTTTATCTCTGTAGCTTAGCATTTAGCACCTTTGGTATTTATCTTTTTAATTTGATTTGTCATTGTCCTTTTATATGATTTTAACATAATACTCATAGTTCATTCTATTATTGTGAAGTTTTATCACCTGTCTGCAAAGCACTTTGAGCTGCCACCAGTATGAAAATGCTCTGTTAATATAGGTGTATTAAATAATTATTATTATTATCATAATTATAATAAATGCAAAGGTAAAGATAATAATACAATCTCTTAACTGACAGTGTATCAAACAGTAAATCACAGTAAATTCCATTGGAATTAATGTAGTATCACTTGGGCAATTTTGCTGGCAAATTCTACATTTAACATTTCTTATGGAGTCCCACATGTTTCAGTTTTAGGGCCTGAAAACATAACACAACATTCTTCTTCTTCTTCTTCTTCTTCTTCTTCTTCTTCTTCTTATTATTATTATTATTATTATTATTATCACTCTGGTTGGGCTTTTAAACAAAATTTAAGAAGAAGTGTTTGAAGGTGTATATAACAAAGGAGGTCTAGGAGGGTTAAGCATGAATCACCTTCCAGGAAACAAGTCCCTGAAGGACTGCTGACAGTCCACTGAAAGTGAAACAGATATTACATGTATTTTCAGAAAGCACCAGTGAGAAGAAAACAAGGGAAGCTAAAGTAAACTCAACATAGGATGTGACATTTACTGAAGACCAGACACTGAGCCAGAGGTTCATTCTTATTACCTGCCACTGAAATCTGCACTCTCAACGCTTTACTGTGAATTAATATCATAAATCAGGTGAAATGAATATATTCCCTTATTGATTATAAGAATTGAGTTTGACCCAATAAGCTACGGAGAACCAATTTCATGGGTCTATAAGCATTACAGTGAATCCCTGCACTGGAGCCACGGCGTCTTGATTACATCATTAAGTTAATTAACGCCCAGCACTCCAACTGCTGCCAGAAGTTTGCCAATTTTCTGTTCTCTGCAATTTGCCGAAATGGATCTCTGGGTTATAAACTGAGTGCCTCAGTGCCAGATGTTTCATTAGGAGATAAATGAGATGGGGTGTCATGTTCAACCTTTCAAGGAGATGAGTGTGTATTGTGATGGTAGAGGACTTGAAGTCATGAGATTTTGGGATTAATGCTTTTTCGGCATTATGTTTTAGTCCTTTTAAGTCTGTAACCCTAGGTGTCAGTTATTGCCAGTAATAACAAATTCATGGTGTAATTACATATTAACTGTTTCTCATGTGGGGATCATTAAAACTAGCAGCAAAAGGTTTTTTTTACTGAAAGTGAAAAGAAAAAGAATTTAGTCTTTCAATAGACATGAGATTTGCTTTCATTAGAAAAAGAGATGCTTTATTATGATTAAATTTGATGATCAGTTAATATTGTCTCGTTTTGCGGAAAGAAAAATCACCCTTTTTTTGCAGTATTTTTTTTGTCAAAAGTGACTTAAAACTGTTGATCCAGCATGTAAACTGAATGTAAAAGCATGTCATCACTGTCCAAAGAAAAACAAGTATCTTCAAAATGGTGACTTTACAGGAGAGAGCAGAAACTTTACTTCACTCTGATTGTAAAAGTCAATGGAAAGAGATTTTATTCCAAGCCATTTTGGAGCATTTCTATTGGTCTAATCAGACTTTTTCACATAATATCTACTGTGTTCAAATGATGGAGCAGGTTAAAAACTGCCCAAATGGAGATACATGCTTTTCTTTGAGCAGCGACAATATGCAAAAGTTTAAGTGCCTCTTGTCAAATTGCATGTTTTTTTTGTCTTTCTAGTGAAAATTCAGTCAACACATCTGCTACAGAGACACACTTCTGCACATTTTAATACAGAATCACTTTTTATTTGCTCAATTTAACATAGTGGGGGAAAAAATGTGACCTGCACAAAAGTTATGGCACATGTTATATTTTATGGTTTATTCCAACATGTTAAATGTAATAAATTAAAATAAAATAAATTAAAATAAATAGAAATTTGCAATAAAATTTGCAGAAAAATGCCAAATTTAAGTTTGTTCTCTGTGGGTGATGTACTAACTTATTTTCAGCAAAATATAATATGTCATTTGACTAGGGGTGTTCAAAATTTTGGATAGACTATAAATTTTATGTAAATCTAGTTCACTGTATAACTTTGTATAGCTAAATGTGTGATTATGTACACTGAAGAGCAAAGCAAAAAAAATCAATAGTAATTAGTACGGCATTCTAACATCATATTTATTTAGTACAGTGGTTCTCCAACTGGTTCTCAGGTACAGACAGTACACATTTTGGCTCACAACACCTAGAGTAAGAGCACTGAACATGTGATGACCGGTTTGAGAACCTCTGGCTTAGACAATTCAGACATATCAATGATTTTAAAGATTTGGCTCTTCAACAGACTTGAATAAGCTCTAGAATAAGCTCAGCTTGGCTTTTGTACTAACCATAACATGAAAACTATCATCATCTGCTTCTCTGCTTGTTTTCCATTCCAGCCACAAGAACAAATCAGCAGGCTGGCCTCCTCCCACGGGCAGCTGGGCCGGGCTGCAGGGAGCGCCCTATGGATGGGACATGGGCTCCACACGGGACAGCAGGGACTGCTTCAGCAAGTAAGAACTCACGAGTGAAAGACAACCAGATTTGCAACGGTGGCTAAAAACATGACCAATAATGTCAGACACCTCCACAAATATACTCACCTAGCAACCTCTTCCAGAGACTGCAGTGATTCACCACATGAATCTCCACATGAATAAAATATGTCACTACATCACAGTTTTGGCTTATATGTTAAGAACATAGTTTATTCATGTGGAAGTAGTGGCCTGTATTCATGAAGCTTCTCAGACGAGGAGAGTTGATTAAATACTAGGATCCGTTCTTATGACTGAAGTCATAGTGAATAAGAGAGGCATCTGATCCTAGATCAGCACCCCTACTCTGAGAAGCTTTTTGAATATGGGTCAATATACGCCTATGAGTCAAGTCAATTCAGTGCACTACTTAATCATTTTCTGACACTAATGCATCATAAACACATTCATGTTTATGACAGTCACAATACACAAAATGATACCGATACCACATAGTTACACAAACCAATTCTCTGGAGCTTATGGTTTCACTGTAATTAACTCCAGTGTAATTTATTGGCTTTCATCATTATAATTTTACGCAATTACATCTCACTTGATTTGGATAGTCCACTATAATGCTGTTGATTCTAAACAGTGGTGGGGTTAGGATTTGGACCAGGGTGAGGCTTGGGTTTAGGTTTTGGGTTGAGGTTAAGATTAGAGTTAGGATTAGAGCCACCAGGTTTAGAGGTAAAGGAAATTATGTTCAATTGAGTAGATATTTAGTTGAATGTAACTTGAAAGTAAATGAAGTATCTACAAAGCATCTAAAATGGTCTATCCAAAAGTCTCATCTTGGTTTGTGCTTACAAAATCTAAAAAATAAAAGGAAAATAGGATAATATGAAATAATATATATATATAATATTATGTAGACCACAGGTTTATATGTTCACCTCTTTTTGCATTTTTCCTACAATGGCCCTTTATTATAAATGAGCCCAACTCATCTTGCAGAACCCCTGGCGAACACGTTGACTATTCTTTTTACCTCAAAACACCTGATCCAGTTCATCATATAATGATCAAACCCTTAATGTGCTGAATCAGGTATTTAGTGGACCTCACAAGAAAGAAATTTTTAAAGCTAACTTTAACTTTAAAGCTCATTGTTGCAATTTTGCAATGTTTCCCAAAATCCACTGCAAAAGATAAAAATATAAACAGTACGCTTTTTTATGGTCATAAACTTCCCCAAAACAGAAAACAGTTTAAATGGGCTTTGAAGGATTTGGGGGGTGGTGGTGGGGGGTCAGAAACAAAGGGAAGATTTCCACTGCTATATGCATTTATTCTTTAATTAATTCCAAACATGTCTTTGTTTGATATTGCAAACCTTGTATGTAAACATTAATTGAACAAGTTTTATACTTTTTCCATTGTACCACCTTTGGATGCTGTACTTGTCTTCACATGCTGTTTTACAAGTGTGAGTTTATTATTCAGTGATCATATATTATGAATACTAAAAGTATAAGAGAGCGTTCTAGGGGAAAGTGCTGGAGCGAACTACTTGAAGTTGGCTCAAGCATGAGTGCTACTTTTGCAAAGAGGTCAGCATGTTTCATTGAGGACATGATAAACAGCTACAGGCGAAACATCTCTGTGCATTACGCCTAAGAAATGTCTCATTTAATTAAGCAAAAATGAAGCCAAACTCTTACCCCAAAACAACTGGCCAGCAAACACTGCAGAGCATCCTAGAGGATAACAAGAAGAACAGATTTAGCATGAATGTCAAGGTTTGGTCAATCCAGCCATAATCTGTTTATAGCTTAATTATTTATACATTTAGAAACATCATAAAGAAATGTACATGTGGCCAAAGAGAAGTGACCGTGTATCAAATACAGTACAATTCAAATGTTTGGAATCACTCATCTTATTAATAATTGCTGCTTCATTTTTAACTTATTAATGTAGATTGATTATAGATGTAGATTGAAATACTGCAAGCTAGACACCACAACGTTCACTCTTAGCAAAAAGGGTTCTATGTAAATGTATAATAAATGTCTA
The DNA here is from genome assembly GCF_015220715.1 of Pygocentrus nattereri. Lineage (NCBI taxonomy): Eukaryota > Metazoa > Chordata > Actinopteri > Characiformes > Serrasalmidae > Pygocentrus > Pygocentrus nattereri. The sequence goes on from NC_051222.1 coordinate 18,149,906, forward strand.
TATAAAGGTTTAATAAATGTCTAATAATGTTTTTTGAATTGTAACAATAGCAGTATCATAGAGAACCATGTAACTATGTAAAGAACCCTCTGCGCATTCAAATGTCATAGTTCCACTCATAACTGTTGCCTTTGTTCTTTGTCGAACCGCTGTTTAAGGATGTATTTCAAATTGTATTCAATATTTCTATTTTTTTGAGAATGCCAAGAAGTTATTAAATAATGAATAATATCCTGTGATCACTTATTTATAGCCAGTTCTTGATAAGCTGCCCTGGGATTTGATCACAACATTTCAAATACAAGATGTTCTAGGTCATGTTAACATAACTTTTGCAGCTTTCTCAGTCAAAATCATGTACGGCTCTGTTCTTCATTCTGGATGATTAGAGGAAATCTATACAACTGTATTAGTGACATCATAAAAGATCATTCCACATTCCATTTTTGAATGATGGTGTGTATCTAAGGCCTATAAATGGTACATCTCATTTGCATCCATATAGCAGATGGATGGTGGAAGCATGTATGTGCATCGCAGTAATTGACACAGATTAAATTACATTTTATGCCACATTTCACACATTTGCTTGCTGGCATCTCTCTTTTAGTATGAACAATGGGGCTGGCCTGTATGCATTAGCAGCATTTCATGGTTGATGTCCTGCTAGACATAAATAGATTGAGTTGAAATGCTCGCCTGTTACCATGCAAACTACATTGTGGTCTTCCATTGTTATTTGTCTGTATGTCTTAGCAATCTGATCACACATGCTCTCTGACATTGCAAATGGCAAAAATGTACTGTGTCAAACATCTGATTATTAAATGTTAATGTTAAATGAAATGGCCATATATTGTCCTCTGTTTCTGTTTATTGCATTGCATTCTCTCAATGCTTCCCTCGCTTCCCTTTATCTTTAGTGATGGCTTCCTCAACTCAGCCTTTAGACCGCACTCTGCACATTAGTTAAAAAATATTGTTAAAAGTCAATCATGTCACAGAGAAATTTGTTAAAATGCGTTCGATTCTTGAGAATTCAGTGGAAAAGATGAGTGCTGAAAGATTTCTCTACAACCCATGACGTACTTTCAGTGGTGTTGAAAACCAATAAGCACGTTTGTGATTTTACTCACACAAGCTAATTAATTTCTTCACTTCACTTCATCAGTGTCCGTGCATTGATTCCAGGAACCAATTAGAATGACAAATCAGTATATGCTGCGGGAGACTGAAGAGGGAAGAGCAAAGTTCTAGCACCAATAAAGACAATGCAAATTTATATACACTATTACTTGGAAAAAGCTTGTGTAGGCCCCAGTTTTTGTCAGCGCTTTGAAGACCTGTTGAAGACATTGTCATCTTTATGTACATGTTCAAAGAAATATATTTAATACATAGTTCCATTTTTTAATAGTGTCTTTTCAATTCTATAATTTAAAGTGTGTTATACTGCATCCTGGAGATGCAAATACATCTAGTTTAGATTCTACAGGTTCCATAAACTTGCAACACTTAAACACAATAGTCAGACATTGTTCTATTTGAGCTTAAATATAAGGGTAGCAAAATACTCCCAAGAATGACTTAAGGGTTAAATAGCAAGGACGGCCAGCAGGCACACACTTCTATTGCACATTTTCTATAATGTTAGAACACCTTCCTAGTTTGCGGTCTATGTAATTATATAATAATAAGCCTGGGATTTTAAGTAATTAATTAATTTAAAACTTCCCCAGTGCAATAGTTATGATGCATGCATATGCAGGTCAGTAAAAAGAATCAGCATGTAAAATTGCAGCTTTCTGTGTGATACTTTGTTTTACTGTGTAAAAGAAGCTTCATGCTGTCTTTGTTGTTGGATGCTGTTGGTTTCTGATCAAGCATGTGCACACTTTACAGAGTTAGGAAAAAAGGCCAGTAAAGTGTATTTCTATGCATCTAAAATGGTAGTTTGTGACACAAATGAGTTAAAAATGAATTTTCATGTCAGAAGAAATGTAACAACAGCTTTGTGAAAGTATATTATTAAAGATGCCATAGAATGCTCTATTTACATTGGCATTGTTGAATAAGGATAAGGAGGATAAGGAGTTCATGGAACTGACTAACCATGAACCTCAAACACTACAGTCTCCTCTTTCAAGTCTTGCATTGGCTAAAGGGGGTGGCAAATTGGGTCAGTTCCAAAAGCCTAAATAGTTACGTAATAGTCTTGAATCATTAATATTTACACCTTAAAATTTACATATGTCAGCTAATGTTTTAGCTCAGCAAGTCTTGGGAAGAATGACACAGCATCAATGGAGCAACAGCAATGAAAGTGGCAGACGATGTGCAGAAATGAACTGTTGCAGTCTGTGAAGGGGATGTTGTCACTTTTCATACCCCGCCCAAGGAACCGAACTGTAAACAGCCATGGTTGATGTTCATTTTTAAACATAAGAAGTTGGCTTCCTATTCACCAGCTTCTTAATTAAATGTTGCGTTCCACCTTTAAAGCAACAGCTTGTACAGGCACCAAAATGTACAACATCAGAATAATACTGCAGCACAATTTAAGGTAGAATGGAAAATTCACATTTTGAAGATTGAATTGAAAGCAAGTAGCTGGTGTAGGTAACATTCACTACTCGCAAGCTTCAAGTAACTAACATAGCTAACTAAATAGAATGGCAACCTAGCTAATTTACACAAAGGTTCATTTTATTTTCCTGCCTGTATCTACTTCAACATGTTGCTTCTGTATGAAGCATTGGAGCAGAGCTCATCAAATTATTCATGAGTCCACCAAAAAAGGCGAAACAGCTCATTTCATTCTAGGGCCAAATTATATGGTTTTGAATAGGCGTGTAAAACTGCATCTGGGATTTTTGCCCCAACCAAAGTCACTTACCTTGAATGTAGACATCAAAGAACAAGAACACACAGAGTTGCATTCACCTTCAAAGAATAATATTAGATTAAAAGGCAGAAACAGACACTTTTTCACATATCTAACATTGTTCATAGGCAGATTTAGCACTGAGGACTTTTTGAATATGCCTGCTGGCTGTTTGGCTGCTGTATTGCTCCTACCTGTTTGACGTGTGCCTGTGTGTCCAATTCACTGTGATGTGTAGATATTTTGCACGCACTCACTGTCCCCATCCGCACCTCACTCCCTCACTCTCTCTCACCCTCCCCCTCTTTCTCTCTTTCTCCAGAATGCAAATGCCTCATGCCTTTTGCCTTCGATTGGACACCACTCTGTTCAAACCCTATGCAAATTTCCATTGCAGCAACAGATCAGTGAGAGTCCTGTTCCCTTAGCAGGGATTCTTCTAGAATTCGATTAACCCCTTCACCTCTCATGTCTCTGGTCTACTACTCACTCTTCATCTGTCATTTCTCTGTTATTCCCCAGATGAAACCCACCATGAACAACTCCACAGTGAACGCTCTGCTCTATATTACTGATTGTTACTCAAAACTATAGGCTTGATTAAGAAGTATTGAATCATTCACACTCAAACTGAATCTATTCAGTTTCTCTGCAGAATCTCACAGGATTGGTAGCTTGTCTGTGGTCTCACGGCTGTCGTGTTAGCTTGCTAAATTGGATGAAGAGATGACATGGTTGTTAAGGGACACTATTTGCCACAGGATTGTCTGCCTGGAGATTTGAATAGAGATTTGACCGGCCCTGTAAACAGAAGAAATTGCTCTGCTAACCAGAGTGTAGGTGATGTATTAAGCAACTAGGAATAGGCAGTGCTACACATACAGCTCCTGCAAGGTAACAGACTATTTCTTTCACGTCTAAAGCTATGAACTACATTTTTCAAATATTTTTGAAATGCTTCTTTTTCACTGTGTGGACATTTCAAAGCAAATCAGAGAACAGCAGCAACTTCTTAGTTTGATTTGCAGTGTTGCTTCTTTTTCATCTATTTTCTTTTCTCAGCTTCTTTACAGCTACATCCTTTCAGACGCATAGTGTTGAGTTGTCTTCTCCTAGTGTAAGGATGTACAGAAACACCTGTGGATTTTTTTCCGATCTGAATCAAGAGTGGAGCTTGATTTTAGAAACTCTTGTTTGTTTCACGTATATTCATTTGACTTTCCCCTTTCTTACACATCATCTTATATCATTTTGGTTAGAGTGCTCAATAATTACTCAAAGTTGCTCTTATCGCAGGTGATAACTGGCACAGAGTAATTCAGTTTTTATTATTTTGAGGTCTTTGAAATGGGTAGAGAAATTCGGGTAGAGAAGGATAAAACTTTTCCATTTTTGCCAAGGTTTATCCTTTCTTGAGAGCACAACATGAGTAAAAAAAGCTGAAATGCAGAATTGAACCTGTTGATTTAGAATGTAAATCAAATATACATCCAGTTCGTTTTCATAATTTAATTAACCCACTCAAGTCCAAGAAATACTTTTATTATAATAAGGAAAAATGACACAATATTTTCTGATTAGTCTAAAGTAATGAAAGTTATCATAGTTTTATTTTGCATCAACATCATTTCAAGTTATTTTTTGACTGTATTCAATTTTCATGCCTTTCATCCTTTTATTCCCAATTAAAATTAGTATTTTCTATTGTTCTGCTAGAAATCTATGTGTGACCAAATGACTGGATGTTATATGAATGTTTCAGTGATAAAATCTCACTTTTTACCCATAAGGTTTAACTCTCTTGCATCCACCAACTCAACTACTCATCAAATTGAATGCCGTCTTTGTGATGATACAGCGCACAAACACAAAAGTGTTATCACAAGATTGTACATGACTCATATCTGGAGTTATAAGGCTATGAAGAGGGGCTGAGATACACGTCATCTGCCTCTCTGTCTCAGTTGTCCTGTGTGTAATTGGAGGATTCGTGTGTCTGTCTACATTTTGTGTGAAACTGATCAATAGAAACTCATGAAGTCACTAGGGACTGACCCATCATGTTGGGAACACTTCATCCTTCATTTAGTCCACATCAGAGGCACATGTGAAATGGCGAGCAAAGAGTTTACAGCCACCAAAGTTGCTGAAGCAGTTTTGGGAAGTAGCGATGTTATATGCATGTGCCTTTAAAGGTGAATTTAAGAAGTTGTGCACATTGAGGAGATGCCCTCAGATCCCAGAGAGCTAATCAGTTGGAAACATGTCTTTAGATTTGTGCTCAGAGAAGCTCAGAGAACATAGACTAGAGGAAATGTAACATTTTATGCTCAGACACTGGTGGTTAAATATGGATTTTAAGAATTATATTTAAATAATAAAGCAAAATGACAGTAATGACTTTTGACTGGTTGGGGTTAATCTCATGCATAAGTACAAGCATTGTGGAGGGTGTGACCTTGTGGAGAGAAGATGAGAGTAAGATGTAGTGTAGAGGTGTGAGTCAGTGGTGGAGTTTGCCTCAGTGGGGTTGAGCGTGCTCTTTCTGCTCACTGGGTCGTGGCAGAGCCAGTGACTCTAAAAATATTTCCATCAACACTGAAACAAACACACACTCTCTCTCTCTCTTTCTCTCTCTCTCTCTCTCTCTCTCTCTCCCTCTGTCCTCTGCTTACTCTCATGAATTGATTTGTTACCCAATAGCCATTATCACAATCTGTCCTTGTTGCATGCTGCAGTCAAATAAACCCTGCTGATCACAAACAGTGTGAGTGAAATGCTAATGCATTTTCTGTATGAAAGACGCCATGCCCACTAAATTTTCTTTCTGTGAGGTTATGTGGTGGAGAAAATGAAAAGTAACCTGTATATTCACTCAGTTTTGATATACAGCACAGTTTATATGCCAAAGAAAAAAGAATACCAAGCCAGATTCTAACATAAGATAGCTTGTAGATAATGATGATAGCATGTAGGATGGGTCATTTTGGACACATTGACTCTTATTCCTGTTATTTTTTCTATTATATCAAATCTGATCGTAGAATGAGCGCCTGCAAATTTCACCAACAGTTTTGTTATCCATCAACTTCATCGTTGGCTTATCTTTACAATCAAACTCACGTCTGCTAGGAGTGTCTACACTAGGGTGTAGTACCAAAACTATTATCAATATCCCCTATAATACCATTAACAATATTAAAAATAGAAAGTAACACAACTTACTGCTCATTTCTGCCCATGGCAATCCAGTACAAACATGAATGAATGCATATTGGTAGAAATAAATGATGCGACTATTCCATGTTCCAGTTAGAGTCATATGACAGAAGCATGTCATACACTACAGTAATACAACACAAATATGTTATTTTAAAGAAAAAAATCACACTTCACAATCACATCATTTTATTATCTTAAAAAAGCAATCTTTCCAGCTGTCGTATGTTGAACAGTATAAGGTTTCGTCAGTAGGGGGGCAGTGCACTCACTGCTCAACCTCAAACTCCACCTAGGAGCACAGCCATTGGTTCACGAGATGCTGAATGCTGTCATTTTAGTGACTCTGTGCTGAAATATCTGCATGAATCATATAAATAATGTATAGGTTGACGCTTGATTTCACGCACAGAAGCTGATTCACGACTCAAACTTCCTCTTGTTTCCACGTCATGCAAAAGTTTCATATGCTGAGTAGTTCATACTTCAGTAAAGATTATTGTTACTCTATGTTAAATTTTGTGCTGCGGAGCACAAATAGCCCCACTGAACTGGATCTAATGCAACATAGGATGCCAAATATTAGATGAAAAGGTTTGTGTTTACATTTTTTGATAGTAGTTTTAAATGTAGCACTACTGGGTCTTTTTGCTATTTCACCCACCTCTGTCTAAGTGATCTTTCAGCTCACGTGTGGCCGTCAGTGGTAGCATGTCTAAGACGTGAAATTGTCAAGATGTTCTGTTTTGTGTGTTGCATAATAATGTCTTCTCATTAAGGAAACATCTTGGCCTGACATAATAGACAGATGCTACCAAATTACGCAGACTCATACACAGATGCTGGAGTGTAATTCATCTTCTTATTGAAAGCAACATAATCCTACAGTCCATAATCTCCGTCCTCTATTCTACACTCTAATCAATAAGATACTACAGTGTTTAACCTAAAGGTGAGACCTCTGACAGGATAAAATCACAGTTTGTTCCACAACTAAATGCTTCAGATTCCCATATATGTAAATCTGATTACATGATTTTCTGTGTGATAATAAGTTAACACGCTCTCTTCTGGGACCAAGTAAAAAATATATTTGTGAAAAAAACAGAGTAGTATGAAATATAGAAAAGTGTCCAGTAACTTTTCCACAGGCCACAGTTTATGTGCCATTTTTAACCAGTATGTTACATTCAGAATATCAACAAAACGTCATTTATTTGAAGCACCCAAACGTTTATATACAATGCTGGTTTAGCAATCTTTCCATGTAAGCCAGTGAGGAATGAATGTAATGTTACATCATTCTGTTATGACATACTGCCATGACAGCAGGTGACCTCTGAAGGCCAGTCCAGTGAATTGTTCTCTGGTTCCAGGGAAGTAAACACGATTTATTTTGGCCCAGATGTGCATCTGGAGGCAGCTGCTGCTCCCACAGACAGCAAGACAACATACTGTAGATGACAGGGAGGACCGCTGGTGGAAAGAGGAGCAGTTGTTTATTTTGACATACAGAAATGATACACAGAGAGGAAGCACTGCGGTACTGCAGCAGGAGTTATAGTGGAGAGGAGAGGACATGCAGAGGAAAGCGTTGGTGGGGATGTCTGCGTGAGGGCGGGCAGTGTGGCCAAATTAAAACATTATGCTACATTTTTATGATACACGCATGTATCAGGATACAGTGCCCTCCACAAATATTTGCACCCATGATAAACATGAGCAAAATGGGCTGTGAAGAACATTTTTTACTGCTGTTCCTTTTGATCTTTTGTTCAAAATATTGACACAAGTCTGTCTGATATTTGAAGTACAATGACTAAAAGACAAATCTTCACTAAATGTTAAAACCAACAAAACATGAAAAAATAGCCGGATCTGTCCCTGTATGAGAGAATTATAACCAAAGCAGTCTATCCATCCTCTGGCTCAAGTGCATTCACTCTTCAAAATAAAGATTCCTAATTGGTTCTTGGCTTGGATGTGCAGTTCCTCTATGGCATCACACCATAGAACCCTTTTTGGCACCTTTTCAGTGGACACCAGCTGTCAGGCTTCTTTGGTGAGCTAGTGAAGAAGCTATAAGGAAGCCAGTGCTCAATTCAGGCAGAGAGGTAGAGATGGAGGGAGAGAAGGAGATTGTTCCCTGCAGCAGGTGGACTATGCCAGTGTGGAAATCACTCTTTCCACCAGCAGCCTGAGCTCATATGCTTCCCAAGTAGTGCAATCTGCCACCCTGTTATCCCCAAATCTCCCGTATCCCACCCACAGCAGCTCAGTTCAGTGTGTAAAGGTTAATGTTCCAGTCTTCCTGCTCGTTGCACTGTGCATACGTTCTGATTACCCTGTATTCACCATTAACACATGAGAAAAAAAAAATCACGTCATAATCGCTTTCCATCCAAATCTCTGCACGCGGATTTATGCTTATTTAATCTTTCCTTTTAAGCTGATTGAGTCAATAATGGAGTTATCATGCAGCTAATATCCCCCTTTCAACCAAATCCGCTTTGTGTATTTTTGAATTTAATAGATTTTTCATGTTTGATTGCATAATGATTAGAGCTGGCACAGTGCCATTCTTTCTTTCCCAATCCCAATGCTGAGCCAATATTATAAAACAAAAAAATTTTACTTTGAAAATGAGCTAGTTCTACCTTAACCACGCCATGTTTACTTAAGATGACCATCTACGATGCAATTTTGAAAAACAAGCCATTTTAAAAATCAACAAATCTTACTTTTTATTTAAAGATCAATAGACTACATTTAATTTCTATCTATAAGATTAATCACATAGTGTTTACAAACTTTGTCTACAATTATCTCAAAAAAATTCATCATCATCAGATCTAATTAGTGTTACTTAAATCAAGCCACAAAGCTTTAACCCCTTAAATGGCGGGGGCCACCGACAAGCTCAGTGTTTCATTACAGCCTTCTACAGAGTTAGTAGCTCAGCCAGTTTGCACTGAAGTCCCTGTAGTTGCTGAATAACACCATGTAACAATTTTCAAAAAAAATGTTGTTCCCAGTTGTTAAGTGTGTTTTCCTGATTGTTTGTACCCTAAATGAATAGAAAAAAGTTATTATTCCCTGTAAACTTTGCTTTTGTGGTCAGCACAATGATATTTTGAAATTGATCTATTTTTAAGGATATTCGCCATATTTCAAGATACTTAAGAAGCTTCTGGAATTGTGAGAACTATCAAGAAGTTTCTAGAACTGTCCAGAATTATCTAGAACTTTCTGGGACTGTACAGAATTGTAGAATTGTAGGTAGCTGTATAACTACAGTTATATAGGGCCACTATAGCCCTTCCTGAGAGACGGAGAGACATGATCTAATTGATTGGGATTGCATAGTAAGTGGGCAACAGCCATCACAGACAAAGGGGAATTGACCTAGACAGACAGGTGTGAATTCATTCTCTATTCAGATTCTGATAACGACAGTATTCACACTTCACCCCACACCCATTACAGGAGGAGCTTAGGAAGGACCACTACTTTCAAATGTATATATTGTGTGTTACTCTGCTACCGGGTGATCAGTCTTGCTCTGCTGAATCCTCAGCACACTCTTGTACTTTGATACTGCATGAAATAAACATTGACCATTTTATCGAGTTTGGAGAGACATCCTTTTTCCTTACAGTACACAGCAACTTAGTCAATTTAGATGGCATCAAGAGGTTGCATACATCCAGCAGACGCATTTTGCTATGTATGTGGCCATTTTATAAAGACAAGAGTGAAAAAGTACTCTGTGGAAGCATCTGTTAAGATGTGTGAGGCCTACAAAGCATACTACGGCATGCCTGTTGGTGACCAAGACAAACCATGGGCTCATGGTTTCACCTGTATCATCTGTAACCCGAATGAGTGGCGTCTCTTCATAGACAGCTCATGCAAGAGCCTCAAAGCCGTGCTGCTTCACAATGGGAACAAGTACCCATCTCTTCCTGTAGCTCACTCGGTGCACCTGAAAGAGGAATACACCAGTGTCAATATGTTGCAAAGTGCCTTGAAGTATGATGAGTACGGCTGGGAAGTTATTGGAGATTTCAAAATGGTGTCATTCCTGATGGGCCTCCAAGGTGGTTTTACTGAGTATCCTTGCTTTATTTGCCTTTGGGACAGCCGGGATACTAAAGCGCACTACCACAGGCGGGACTGGCCTCA